>NC_091349.1:83188-275688 GCF_038502225.1 Cherax quadricarinatus
TGATCATATGTTGACTGGTTCAGTAAGAACGTCACTGAGGCAGAACATACACATACACACACACATACACACATACACACATACACACACACATACACACATACACACACACATACACACACACACACACATACACACACACATACACACATACACACACATACACACATACACACATACACACACACATACACACATACACACACATACACACACACACACACATACACACACATACACACACATACACACACACACACACACATACACACACACACACACATACACAGTAAAAGTAATACTGAGGTATTCCGCAGCTCGGTTGATAGAGCACTCAGCTCACACACTGAGGTCCAGGGATCGATCCCCCGTACGGCTGGAAACATTAGGATATATTTCCTTAAGACACCTGCTGTCCTAAGATGCCTGGGTGTTATTCGACTGGTGTGGGTCGCATCTTCGGGACAAAATTGACCTAATTTGCCCGAAAAGTTTTGCATAGCAATCGGATTTCTATATAGCAGTATGTCATTGATGTCAGCTATGGTCTGTATATCTTGTACACGTACTTGTAGAGATGAAGACAATTATTATTAACACTGAGAGCATAGCCTCATTTTGACTGCTGTTACTTGTATCACTGCTGCTGCCAAAACACACTGCACCATATTGGTCATCTAGGATCCAGGATTATTAAAAAATATATTAGTAACCTTCCGTATTGTCCTTAACACTGCTTGGTGTTCTTAAACACTGTCTGGTGTCCTTAAACACTGCCTAGTGACCTTAAACACTGCCTGGTGTCCTTAAACACTGCCTGGTGGTCCGGTGGTCTGGTGGCTAAAGCTCCCGCTTCACACACGGAGGGCCCGGGTTCGATTCCCGGCGGGTGGAAATTCCGACACGTTTCCTTACACCTATTGTCCTGTTCACCTAGCAGCAAATAGGTACCTGGGTGTTAGTCGACTGGTGTGGGTCGCATCCTGGGGGACAAGATTAAGGACCCCAATGGAAATAAGTTAGACAGTCCTCGGGTGGCTAACCCTGGGTGGCTAACCCTCCGGGGTTAAAAATCCGAACAAAATCTTATCTTATCTCTTATCTCTAACACTGCCTGGTGTCCTTAAACACTGCCTGGTGACCTTAAACACTGCCTGGTGACCTTAAACACTGCCTGGTGTCCTTAAACACTGTCTGATGTCCTTAAACACTGTCTGGTGTCCTTAAACACTGCCTGGTGTCCTTAAACACTGCCTGGTGTCCTTAAACACTGCCTGGTGTCCTTAAACACTGCCTGGTGTCCTTAAACACTGCCTGGTTTCCTTAAACACTGTCTGGTGTCCTTAAACACTGCCTGGTGTCCTTAAACACTGCCTGGTGTCCTTAAACACTGCCTGGTGTCCTTAAACACTGCCTGGTGTCCTTAAACACTGCCTGGTTTCCTTAAACACTGTCTGGTGTCCTTAAACACTGCCTGGTGACCTTAAACACTGCCTGGTGACCTTAAACACTGCCTGGTGTCCTTAAACACTGCCTGGTGACCTTAAACACTGCCTGGTGTCCTTAAACACTGTCTGGTGTCCTTAAACACTGCCTGGTGACCTTAAACACTGCCTGGTGTCCTTAAACACTGCCTGGTGTCCTTAAACACTGCCTGGTGTCCTTAAACACTGCCTGGTTTCCTTAAACACTGTCTGGTGTCCTTAAACACTGCCTGGTGACCTTAAGCACTGCCTGGTGACCTTAAACACTGCCTGGTGTCCTTAAACACTGCCTGGTGACCTTAAACGCTGTCTGGTGTCCTTAAACACTGCCTGGTGACCTTAAACACTGCCTGGTGACATTAAACACTGCCTGGTGACCTTAAACACTGTCTGGTGTCCTTAAACACTGCCTGGTGACCTTAAACACTGCCTGGTGACCTTAAACACTGCCTGGTGACCTTAAACACTGCATGGTGACCTTAAACACTGCCTGGTGACCTTAAACACTGTCTGGTGACATTAAACACTGCATGGTGACCTTAAACACTGCCTGGTGACATTAAACACTGCATGGTGACATTAAACACTGCATGGTGACCTTAAACACTGTCTGGTGACATTAAACACTGCATGGTGACCTTAAACACTGTCTGGTGACATTAAACACTGCCTGGTGACCTTAAACACTGCCTGGTGACATTAAACACTGCCTGGTGACATTAAACACTGCCTGGTGACATTAAACACTGCCTGGTGACATTAAACACTGCCTGGTGACCTTAAACACTGCCTGGTGACATTAAACACTGCCTGGTGACATTAAACACTGCATGGTGACCTTAAACATTGCATGGTGACCTTAAACACTGCCTGGTGACATTAAACACTGCCTGGTGACCTTAAACACTGCATGGTGACCTTAAACACTGCCTGGTGACATTAAACACTGCATGGTGACCTTAAACATTGCATGGTGACATTAAACACTGCCTGGTGACATTAAACACTGCCTGGTGACCTTAAACACTGCATGGTGACCTTAAACACTGCCTGGTGACATTAAACACTGTCTGGCGACATTAAACACTGCCTGGTGACCTTAAACACTGCCTGGTGACCATAAACACTGCATGGTGACCTTAAACACTGCCTGGTGACATTAAACACTGCCTGGTGACCTTAAACACTGCCTGGTGTCCTTAAACACTGCCTGGTGTCCTTAAACACTGCCTGGTGTCCTTAAACACTGCCTGGTTTCCTTAAACACTGTCTGGTGACATTAAACACTGCCTGGTGACCTTAAACACTGCCTGGTGACCTTAAACACTGCCTGGTGACCTTAAACACTGCCTGGTGACCTTAAACACTGCCTGGTGACCTTAAACACTGCATGGTGACCTTAAACACTGCCTGGTGACCTTAAACACTGCCTGGTGACCTTAAACACTGCCTGGTGACCTTAAACACTGCCTGGTGACCTTAAACACTGCATGGTGACCTTAAACACTGCCTGGTGACCTTATACACTGCCTGGTGACATTAAACACTGCCTGGTGACCTTAAACACTGCCTGGTGACCTTAAACACTGCCTGGTGACCTTAAACACTGCCTGGTGACCTTAAACACTGCCTGGTGACCTTAAACACTGCCTGGTGACCTTAAACACTGCCTGGTGACCTTATACACTGCCTGGTGACCTTATACACTGCCTGGTGACCTTAAACACTGCCTGGTGTTGACGCTGTTCTAATGCAACTCTTACTTTAAGTTATATATTTCATCTTTAATACTGATTATTTTATAATAGGCAAGTCAAGTTCCTTGGATAAAGAGAACATCACAGGAACCAACCTTGTGTGTATTGTGCATAACAAAGTGCACATATTTGTTCTGAAATATGTGAATGTTGGTAGTGGTTAATGCAGGTGAACTGCCTGTGATGGTTGCTTGTAGCTGTGATGGTTGCTTGTAGCTGTGATGGTTGCTTGTAGCTGTGATGGTTGCTTGTAGCTGTGATGGTTGTGGCTGTGATGGTTGCTTGTAGCTGTGATGGTTGTGGCTGTGATGGTTGCTTGTAGCTGTGATGGTTGCTTGTAGCTGTGATGGTTGTGGCTGTGATGGTTGCTTGTAGCTGTGATGGTTGCTTGTAGCTGTGATGGTTGCTTGTAGCTGTGATGGTTGTGGCTGTGATGGTTGCTTGTAGCTGTGGTTGCTTGTAGCTGTGATGGTTGCTTGTAGCTGTGATGGTTGCTTGTAGCTGTGATGGTTGCTTATACCTGTGATGGTTGCTTGTAGCTGTGATGGTTGCTTGTAGCTGTGATGGTTGCTTGTAGCTGTGATGGTTGCTTGTAGCTGTGATGGTTGCTTGTAGCTGTGATGGTTGCTTGTAGCTGTGATGGTTGCTTGTAGCTGTGATGGTTGTGGCTGTGATGGTTGCTTGTAGCTGTGATGGTTGCTTGTAGCTGTGATGGTTGTGGCTGTGATGGTTGCTTGTAGCTGTGATGGTTGTGGCTGTGATGGTTGCTTGTAGCTGTGATGGTTGTGGCTGTGATGGTTGCTTGTAGCTGTGATGGTTGTGGCTGTGATGGTTGCCTGTAGCTGTGATGGTTGTGGCTATGATGGTTGCTTGTAGCTGTGATGGTTGCTTGTAGCTGTGATGGTTGCTTGTAGCTGTGATGGTTGCTTGTACCTGTGATGGTTGCCTGTAGCTGTGATGGTTGCCTGTAGCTGTGATGGTTGCCTGTAGCTGTGATGGTTGCTTGTAGCTGTAATGGTTGCTTGTAGCTGTGATAGTTGCTTGTAGCTGTAATGGTTGCTTGTAGCTGTGATGGTTGCTTGTAGCTGTGATGGTTGCCTGTAGCTGTGATAGTTGCTTGTAGCTGTGATGGTTGCTTGTAGCTGTGATGGTTGCTTGTAGCTGTGATGGTTGTGGCTGTGATGGTTGCTTGTAGCTGTGATGGTTGCTTGTAGCTGTGATGGTTGTAGCTGTGATGGTTGCTTGTAGCTGTGATGGTTGTGGCTGTGATGGTTACTTGTAGCTGAGATGGTTGTGGCTGTGATGGTTGCTTGTAGCTGTGATGGCTGTGGCTGTGATGGTTGCTTGTAGCTGTGATGGTTGCTAGTAGCTGTGATGGTTGCTTGTAGCTGTGATGGTTGATTGTAGCTGTGATGGTTGCTTGTAGCTGTGATGGTTGCCTGTAGCTGTGATGTTTGCCTGTAGCTGTGATGGTTGTGGCTGTGATAGTTGCTTGTAGCTGTGATGGTTGCTTGTAGCTGTGATGGTTGCTTGTAGCTGTGATGGTTGTTTGTGGCTGTGATGGTTGTGGCTGTGATGGTTGCTTGTAGCTGTGATGGTTGCTTGTAGCTGTGATGGTTGTAGCTGTGATGGTTGTAGCTGTGATGGTTGCTTGTAGCTGTGATGGTTGTGGCTGTGATGGTTGCTTGTAGCTGTGATGGTTGTGGCTGTGATGGATGCTTGTAGTATCGTAAGGGTTCTTAATTGGAGATATCGCAGGTTGAAAGTAGACACACTTGTAGGATAGTAGCTATATTGTCAGACTGAGATGAGGAGCCCAGTGCCTTGCCTGCCTACGCCTGGATGGTCTGCCGCCGAGTGAGGCCGGGACAGAGGGATGAACCTCCTCGTGTGCATCCCGTGACGTCACACAAAGCCACAGGCCTACGAGGGGTCTCGTGTCTAAAGCACATGGATGATGCTACTGCTATGCTATATAATACTGGGAATACAGGGATCAGCAACTATGCTGACAGTAGCTGTGATGGATGTGGCTGTGATGGTTGCTTGTAGCTGTGATGGTTGCTTGTAGCTGTGATGGTTGTGGCTGTGATGGGTGCTTGTAGCTGTGATGGTTGCTTGTAGCTGTGATGGGTGTGGCTGTGATGGTTGCTTGTAGCTGTGATGGTTGCTTGTAGCTGTGATGGTTGTGGCTGTGATGGTTGCTTGTAGCTGTGATGGTTGTGGCTGTGATGGTTGCTTGTAGCTGTGATGGTTGTGGCTGTGATGGTTGCTTGTAGCTGTGATGGTTGCTTGTAGCTGTGATGGTTGCTTGTAGCTGTGATGGTTATGGCTGTGATGGGTACTTGCAGCAGTGATGGTTGCTTGTAGCTGTGATGGTTGTGGCTGTGATGGTTGCTTGTAGCTGTGATGGTTGCTTGTAGCTGTGATGGTTGTGGCTGTGATGGTTGCTTGTAGCTGTGATGGTTGTGGCTGTGATGGTTGCTTGTAGCTGTGATGATTGTTTGTAGCTGTGATGGTTGTGGCTGTAACTGTGATGGTTGTGGCTGTGATGTAACTTGATGGTTGTGGCTGTGATGGTTGTAACTGTGATGGTTGTGCTGTGATGGTTGCTTGTAGTTGTGATGGTTGCTTGTAGCTGTGATGGTTTGGCTGTTGCTTGTAGCTGTGATGGTTGTGGCTGTGATGGTTGCTTGTAGCTGTGATGGTTGCTTGTAGCTGTGATGGTTGCTTGTAGCTGTGATGGTTATGGCTGTGATGGGTACTTGCAGCAGTGATGGTTGCTTGTAGCTGTGATGGTTGTGGCTGTGATGGTTGCTTGTAGCTGTGATGGTTGTGGCTGTGATGGGTGCTTGTAGCTGTGATGGTTGTGGCTGTGATGGTTGCTTGTAGCTGTGATGGTTGTGGCTGTGATGGTTGCTTGTAGCTGTGATGGTTGTGGCTGTGATGGTTGCTTGTAGCTGTGATGGTTGTGGCTGTGATGGTTGCTTGTAGCTGTGATGGTTGTGGCTGTGATGGTTGCTTGTAGCTGTAATGGTTGCTTGTAGCTGTGATGGTTACTTGTAGCTGTGATGGTTGTGGCTGTGATGGTTGCTTGTAGCTGTGATGGTTGTGGCTGTGATGGTTGCTTGTAGCTGTGATGGTTGTTTATGGTTGTGATGGTTGTTTGTAGCTGTGATGGTTGTGGCTGTGATGGTTGCTTGTAGCTGTGATGGTTGTTTATGGTTGTGATGGTTGTTTGTAGCTGTGATGGTTGCTTGTAGCTGTGATGGTTGCTTGTAGCTGTGATGGTTGTTTATGGTTGTGATGGTTGTTTGTAGCTGTGGTGGTTGCTTGTAGCTGTGATGGTTGTTTGTAGCTGTGATGGTTGCTTGTAGCTGTGATGGTTGCTTGTAGCTGTGATGGTTGCTTGTAGCTGTGAGGGCTGTGGCTGTGATGGTTGCTTGTAGCTGTGATGCTGTGTTTGTGATGGTTGCTTGTAGCTGTGATGGCTTTGGTTGTGATAGTTGCTTGTAGCTGTGAGAGCTGTGGCTGTGATGGTTGCTTGTAGCTGTGATGCTGTGGCTGTGATGGTTGCTTGTAGCTGTGATGGCTGTGGTTGTGATAGTTGCTTGTAGCTGTGAGGGCTGTGGCTGTGATGGATGCTTGTAGCTGTGATGGCTGTGGTTGTGATAGTTGCTTGTAGCTGTTAGGGCTGTGGCTGTGATGGTTGCTTGTAGCTGTGAGGGATGTGGCTGTGATGGTTGTTTGTAGCTGTGATGGCTGTGGTTGTGATAGTTGCTTGTAGCTGTGAGGGCTGTGGCTGTGATGGTTGCTTGTAGCTGTGAGGGCTGTGGCTGTGGTTGCTTGTAGCTGTGAGGGCTGTGGCTGTGATGGTTGCTTGTAGCTATGATGGTTGCTTGTGGTTGTGATGGTTTGTAGCTGTGGTTGTTTATGGTTGTGATGGTTGCTTGTAGCTATAATGGTTCTTTATGGTTGTGATGGCTGATTGTGACTGTGATGGTTGCTTGTAGTTGTGGTTACTTGTGGTTGTGATGGTTGCTTTTAGTTGTGATGGTTACTTGTGGTTGCGATAGTTACTTGTGGTTGTGATAGTTGCTTGTGATGGTTGCTTGTGGTTGTGATGGTTGCTTGTTGTGGTTACTTGTGGTTGTGATGGTTGCTTTTAGTTGTGATGGTTACTTGTGGTTGCGATAGTTGTGGTTGTGATAGTTGCTTGTGATGGTTGCTTGTGGTTGTGATGGTTGCTTGTGATGGTTGCTTGTGGTTGTGATGGTTGCTTGTAGTTGTGGTTACTTGTGGTTGTGATGGTTGCTTGTAGTTGTGATGGGTGCTTGTGACTGATGGTTGCTTGTGATGATTGCTTGTACTTGTGGTTGTGTTGGTTGCTTGTGACTCCAACGTATTTGTGGTTGCGACAGGTAGCAGAAGGGGCAGTAGTCAACGGATAGTAGTGGTAGCAACAGCAGCCAAGGGTGGTAGCAAGAGCAGCAGCAGCAGCAGCCACGGTTAGCAGCAGGAGCCACGGGCGATAGCAAGGGCAGCAGACAAGTGGTAGCAGAAGCAGCAGACACAAGTGGTAGCAGGAACAGCAGACACAAGTGGTAGCAGGAGCAGCAGACACTAGTAGTAGCAGGAGCAGCAGACAGACACAAGTGGTAGCAGGAGCAGCAGACACTAGTAGTAGCAGGAGCAGCAGACACTAGTAGTAGCAGGAGCAGCAGACACTAGTAGTAGCAGAAGCAGCAGACACTAGTAGTAGCAGGAGCAGCAGACACAAGTGGTAGCAGGAACAGCAGACACTAGTAGTAGCAGGAGCAGCAGACACGAGTAGTAGCAGAAGTAGCAGACACTAGTAGTAGCAGAAGCAGCAGACAAGTAGTAGCAGGAGCAGCAGACACTAGTAGTAGCAGAAGCAGCAGACACTAGTAGTAGCAGGAACAGCAGACACAAGTAGTAGCAGGAACAGCAGACATAAGTAGTAGCAGGAGCAGCAAATACAAGTGGTAGTAGGAGACACAAGTGGTAGCAGGAGACAAGTGGCAGCAGGAGACAAGTGGTAGCAGGAGGCACAAGTGGTAGCAGGAGACAAGTGGCAGCAGGAGACAAGTGGTAGCAGGAGACAAGTGGTAGCAGGAGACAAGTGGTAACAGGAGACAAGTGGTAACAGGAGACAAGTGGCAGCAGGAGACACAAGTAGCAGCAGGAGACACAAGTGGCAGCAGGAGACACAAGTGGCAGCAGGAGACACAAGTGGTAGCAGGAGACACAAGTGGTAGCAGGAGACAAGTGGCAGCAAGAGACACAAGTGGCAGCAGGAGACACAAGTGGTAGCAGGAGACAAGTGGCAGCAGGAGACAAGTGGCAGCAGGAGACACAAGTGGTAACAGGAGACACAAGTGGTAACAGGAGACACAAGTGGTAACAGGAGACACAAGTGGTAACAGGAGACACAAGTGGCAGCAGGAGACACAAGTGGTAGCAGGAGACACAAGTGGTAGCAGGAGACACAAGTGGTAACAGGAGACACAAGTGGTAGCAGGAGACACAAGTGGCAGCAGCAGTAACTCCCCCAGTACGTGTTGCCGTGGTGGGGTCACGGCACAGTCTGCAGCAAACATCTGCTTGACAGGGGGAACACACTGACTGCTACAGTTGCCAACTCGCCTCTTGCTGCCTCGCCTCACAAGCTACAAGTAAAGTGCCTCTTCACACATCATCTAATCTTCTATAACCACTCCTCTAACACACCCTCCAACTTGCACTCCTCCCAAATAACTTTACTCTCAATCTACATCAATATGAGTATATTAAATCAAGTTTTATAGAGTTTAGTGAAGTGGTGGAGGTGTGAGAGGAAGATCAAAGGTACCACCGTTGATGCAGGTAGTTTGACCACCCAAACTACCAGCAAATCGATGAACTTTTATTTTAATGAAAACGGACCCACCCGAGTTCTTTTATCTGAAATTCTTGTAGGCTTTGAGAGAGGCATTCCAGGTAGGCCTATCCTTCTTGATAATGTTAGGCATCGTGCTTCCATGGGGTGTATTTCGAGTATAATATGGAAGTTGGATGGTGGTTAGTGGGTGGTACAGGAGGAGGGGGAGGTTGTGTGGCCAGCAAGAGCTGCCAACGTGAGGGGGGATTTAGCCTGTGGCCACAGATGGCCACCCTAGTTGCCAGCTGCTCCACCTCCCGTCCCTCCTCACACCTCAACAAAGACATTACACTGCAGGGAATCATCTGAATAAGACAGTGGGTGGAGGCGTGATAGTGGCAGGGCGGCGGTGGTGGTGTCACTTGTAAACCCAGGGGCGGGCGGGCGGGGTGGGCGGCAGGGTGGCGGGGTTGGCCCAGTGCACCGGTAATTAGGTTGTGGGCCGAGCCAGAGCAAAAGTGTCGCCCCAGTTTTGTCTTATGGCGTGCAGGAGGCAGTGTGCGGCCCTCTACCCCCGCCTGCCACCGCCTACCGCCGCCCACGGCCGCCCACAGCCTCACCTTCCTCCCCGCCCGTCATTGACACCTTCAACCACATAAACATTCACTGGCAACTTGAGAGCTGGATTTGGCACCCAACACCTGTCATTCACAATTTTTATGGAGTGTTTATAAACGTAGGTGTCCATTACGAGCGTCCCCGTCACAGCAGCGCTCTGTACCCCTCACCTCCTCTATCTTCCCCTCTAACATCACCCTCACACACCACTATGTGAACTCTACACTGCTCTAATGATCAAGTGAATTATAAAATTGGACAAACTGGTTACTCTGTGACCGAAGCAGCGTGTTTGTCATCTCTGGGGTCCGCCGGGTGGTACCCACCCACCGGGCCGCCCTATTATCACTTCTAATACCACCTTCTCTCGCTACTGTAAGTACTACAAACTTCCTCACTAGTCTGTATTGATGGTTCCTGAATGAGAGAGTGTATGTGCTAAGACTTGGTCTAGTGTATCACAAGAATGTTCAGATTATAAAGCTTTGGATATTGATTGTAACCCGGCGGGTCAGACGACCACATTGGGTCCCACACGCAGTTGCCACAGCTTATTTTTTCATACCATAAAAAGCATTGTTGAGGACAATATACAGCTTTAGAAATGCTATAGTTTAGCGTGGCAAGTTAGGCACTTCATGGCTGAACAATATAGACTTCGTTGATGATTATAGACTACACCGGTAGGAAATAAAAATGGTTTAAAGTAGTGAGCAACAATCACTCAGCCTGTGCTTGATCCGGTGTGACTGTCGGCCATAACGGGGCCTCCGGGGGCCAGCGGGGGGATGCTCCACTCAAACGCTAACGGTATTTATTAAACAATACATTTAGGTTTTCCATAATAGATTGCAAGCTTGATTCGTTTCCCTGCATAAATGCAACAGCTCGTGCTCGCATCACATAACAGCTAAATTAAGAATGCCGCATTGCTTTTGAAAGTTTTAGTAATGGAGCGGGGAGATTAATGCAGTCAATGGTGCAAAATAACCCACGGAATGCGCCTGTACACCAGTAGAAAGTTGCGTTGCTTTTTTCTTTTTTACCCACCGAGTTGACAGAGGAGAAAAATTCCCCCCACAGGAGTTGCGAGCGAGGGAGGTGGTGGAGAGACATTAAACCCGCTGATTTAAAGATAATTCCGGGGCGGGGATGCGGGAGGAGAGTGCTAGAGCAGTGGCTGGTGTAGTATAGCATAGAGAGAGAGCAGCAGCAGCACACACCACCCTCATATATAGTATTTTTGCGCAGGAGTTGCGCACATGAGGGCTGCTCTGCCTCCCCCTTTGTGACCATCGATACCAGAAAGAGTGCCACCAGCCGGCAAGGTAAACAAACACTATTTAACTAGTTTTCTCAGTGACAGGATGGCCCTGGTGGCCCTGGCTGCCAGGGTGACGGAGAGAGGGGCTGCCCTCACCTGCCCCCATGTAGGGAATAAGAGGGTAGAGGTGGAGGAAGGGGGTGAGGAGGGTGTGAGAGACGTGGCTGTGACATGGTGTGTGTCACTGTCCTGGGTTTGGTGTCACACACCTCTGCTGCTTCACACACACCTACCTCACTAACACCCACACCATGTGCGCCACTAGGCACCACTATCACCTCGCACACTGCTATGTTGGTGGAGATATTGGTGTAGTTGGTGAGGGAGAGATGAGGTGAGGCTGGTGACGAGGCTGTGTTCTCACACCTGCAACACCACTCACACTAACACTTCCCACTCACACCACTCAACCAACACCTTAACACAGTGATATTACAGTGAAAGTGCAGTGGCTGACACCATCACCGTTGAAACAGTTCTGAAAAATATCCTGAAACACAACTTTGGATTACCGTGTTAAGTGTGTTGATCAGTGAAGACAGTGTTTTATTTCTGTGTTATTATCCTCCTGTTAAACCGAACCAAGACTTAATAAACGGAACGAACCTCTGTTAAATGAAACAAAACGTGGATATAAGTGTACTGTGTTTAGCTGGATTATTTTGGTGTTAACTTTGAGAATAAGTGGCCACAACTCCCAGTAGCAGTGTAATTATTATACTCAAAAAGAAGCGCTAAACCACAAGGGCTATACAGCAGTGTTCTTATAGAATCAGAAAATCTTGGGAAGTGATTGTGTTCAGCTGAACTGGATCACTCGAGGTGCTGTTCTGTGCAGTTGAGGTAATACTTGTGTAGTTTGCACTGGATTTCTGCTCAAATCTGTGGATTAAGTTTGGCAACAGCAGTTATCACAGGCAGCAATTGTGAAATACTGTGTTATTAAATGTGAATTATCTGGTAAAAGTTTTGATGATAGGTTAAATTACTGCAGTGAATGTTATGGAAGGTTGTTAATGTTGGTGACTCGGGACCTTGTCATACTTGATGTGAAGAACTCACTACTAGTTGCTTGCTTTCTTTCCATTTATTGTAAAAAAATGTGTAATAAACTGAAAGTGTTATGATTTGGATTACCAAAATTTTTATTCCTACCAAAGAACTCTGAACATTGAGCTGAATGGTTGAAGATAACCGGAGAGATATAATATGCTGAGTTGCACCTTGGGGGGGGGATCAAAGGTTCCCTTTGGAAATAAGCCCCATTGACTGAGTCTCCTGGGGTATTAACCCTCCAGCTTAATAATACAAATACAGTCTTAGATACTACTGGTACAATACTATAATTTGTTAAGGTAGCAATACCCATAGATACATAGATTTTTTAATTGTAAAGGCAGTGATACCAGTATATTGAAACAGCCCAGGATGGAGTTGATATCACCAATTGGTGTGTCAGATACCTGGGCTGTAAAGTACTGCTTTTATGGTGGTAAATTCATTCACAGGATGAGTGGCACTGTCCAGTAAACTAACCTTTTGGGGCAAAAATCTAAAAAACTACTTGTACAGTAATTTTGAATGGATAATCATTGTGTTAATACAAAAAAATATTGAATGTCACATCATTCATTGATGTAGCAATGAAGTCTTGCTTAGAAATGTTAATTTTTTATCATTATTAACAGTATACTGAACATTTCTTCCTTGTGATAAAGGAAAATGCATGAAGTTTTTGATATCACATCCCTACTGTATGGAACCAAAAGTGTTCTCAAAATTCCTAGGTACGTATTGTGAGAAGACCCACATTGCAGAACACGTAGATTGGGAGAAAGGTTTGCTCTTTGCAGAGCTTTATCAAGCCTACAAAGCATGAAATGTCTCCATAAATGCTCGTTCTGCAGTGTTTGCATTTTCCTGACTTATCAGCAATGTGCCATTTGGGTCCATCTCTAGGTGTTATTTTGAATGGCCTCTGGCCTTCACAGCTTTTCTTGCACTGTGATGCAAGTGACCTTCATGCTAGTGTACAATATTTCTAAATTTAGTTACTCATTATTTTCTGTTTCACTTAAATTATTCATTTGAATTCCCAAACTATCTTATTAAATACCTTACATATTAGATAAATCATTAAACATAATGTTGTAGCAGCTTCAGCTAACTTCTGAAGAAGCTGGATTCAATCTTAACAACACTAGAAATGTTTGACATATTTCCTTACCCCTGCTGCCCCAGTTTACCTAGCAGTAAGTAGGCACCTACCTGGGCGTTAGCTGAATCTGTGGGTCATATCCTGGGGTAAAGGATAAAAGTACCCCAATGCAAATAAAACAAACGTGGTAGCTTAACTGGGTTATCCTTGGTTACTAACTTTCCGAGTTTATTATCTGAATAAAATTTACACATGCATAGGCTGTATTTACAGTTGAATTTGTGTAGTTGTGCAAGATGCTTATGAAATTACCCATTTTCAAATAGGCAGAATCTTAATTATACATTCATACATCAGTTGATTAATAGATAATCAAGAGGCGTGGCCATGGAGCTAGAGTGTAATCACTACAAATGGGGTTAAGCAGGTGTACACCGGTGGTCCGGTGGCCTGGTGGCTAAAGCTCCCGCTTCACACACGGAGGGCCCGGGTTCGATTCCCGGCAGGTGGAAACATTTCGACACGTTTCCTTACACCTGTTGTCCTGTTCACCTAGCAGCAGATAGGTACGTGGTTGTTAGTCGACTGGTGTGGGTCGCATCCTGGGGGACAAGATTAGGACCCCAATGGAAATAAGTTAGACAGTCCTCGATGACGCACTGACTTTCTTGGGTTATCCTGGGTGGCTAACCCTCCGGGGTTAAAAATCTTATCTTATCTTATCTTACATTCATACATACACTGTAGACACTCCCAACCTGTTGTGACAGGTTCTGCTCTTAACATTACTCATTCATTTTGTTTGTATAATGAAAAGGTTTTGCAGTGTATACAAATGATTATCACTTAAATGATATCTCAAGGGAGGCTCCTTGATGCTGGTGAGGGACTCTTGATTGAAGGAATTAGATGTAGCCTCTTAAATGGAACCTGAGTGCCTCTCATTTCCCAGGCTTTATAAGAGCTCTATGGTTTAGCTCTTTTCTCTAAATAATAATAGTGCCCTCACCTTCCTCAGATCAAACCTTATGCTGTATGACCCTTATGGATTTAATGCCTCTCAGTGAATGCCTAAAAAATGCTGCTTTGAGATACAAGAATTAAATCTGTATTTTCTCTGCATTATGAGTCATATGAGTGTTGGTGAAATATATTTGCTCAATAAAGTGACTCATAAAAGATGCAGTATGCTGCTCTACAATTTATACAAAATGTAAATAATCAGACTGCATTGAAGTGCATTGGATTTGCATTGTGAACTATGTATATACTACTGTAATGTATATACATATTGTATACTGTATATATTGTATACACAGTAAATCATCAATTAACATCATATAATTTAAAATAGCATTAAATGATGTGATGAAGATGTGGGAAAAATAGGCCTATATTCCAAACACCTTCAAATTTGCCAAAAAAAAAAAATCATTTTAAAAATACTCTTGTGTCAAAAATAGTTTCTTACTTTAGATTCTATTTTTCATTGCTTGTCAATATGGAAATATGTAGAGAGGGTTGATGTGGAACTACTGGACCAAGGTGGATGGCTATGGTTCAAGTTGATGTAGATACAGAGTTCTTAATATGTATCTCTGGTTTGTTGTACCAGACAGTACTTTTACATTTTGGTAATTTAAGTGCTTGATGGTGTATGCTTACAGCAAAACCCTGTCTTACCAGCATTAAACACTTGCTGTGGACGGTAACTGTTCTTAGAAATAACATATGCAAAGTTACCAGGGTAAATTTTCTGCAGCAGTGTGTTCAGCTGACACACTTGCCACTAAATATTATGAAGCTGATTGCCCCCTTTTTTTTTTTAAAAGTTTTCAAATCATCCAGCACTAAATGTATGTTGTTGTGAAGGCTCTCCTTCCATCTCATACTCTTCTTAAAAGTAGGATAGGGCTTTGTGCCTTGTAGTCTGGCCATAAGTAGGGCACCTTATCTTCTTTTCCTTATCCCATACATTCTGTAGCTTTTCTATCTTATTTAGTTGTATTGACCTGTTTGTTCTTCTTCAGCAGGTCACAATATACACTAGTCAGTGCAAAAGCTCTTATTTTTTCTCTTGTTGTCTCTTAATTGGTATGAATCGATGATTCTCTAAGATTAAAAGTGTGAGCAGTTTCTGTCATGTACATTGCTATGAATACATCAAACTTTTGCTTCTTTGGATACCATTAAAGCTTCATGCTGGTTTGTCTCAGTACTGTATGGTACTTCTACTTTTGCTAGTCCTCTTAGGTACCAGGATCAACAATTTCAATGTTGGGACCCTAAAATTAGAAGTGCTGATAGTGTCAGTGTTTTTCAGAATAAAAGTTAATTATTCTCCTGAAATGGTATGGAATCTTTTTTCTGAAGGTAATGACACCAGAAATGCGAAATTTGTTAGAAAACTCGTGTAATTACACAGGTACAGGTCAGCCATCACTAATCCGGCAGTTAGTTATCTGGTTCCATCAGTAATCCAGCACAAATTTCGGCTAGCATAATTTCAAATTTCATCATTATATTGACTCAAATTTCAGCATTATACTGACTTAGAAATTGTGCAGATGGGTGTAAATCCACAGCAGCAAGCCAATGGAGGAGAAAGCAGTGATGAAAATGAGGAAGATGTAGCAGAAAGAGTCTCTGTTGATAGGTTAATTAAGTATATTCTAACCTGACCACTCTAATCCGGCAAACTCACTAATCCAGCACACTACAGGTCCCAGTGATGCCAGATTAGTGATGGCCGACCTGTACAAAGTTAGCAACCTGGGTGCCATTTACACATTGGCGATTTCACCCACTTTGAGCTCTGTTTTAATCCAGTTCCATTCCTCCACCAGATTCTTGGCTATTTTGCTAGTATCCCTTCCATTCTATTAAATGAGCACAAGAAACTGCTCATTCAGTTATCAGAATGGACAGAAGTTGTTATTTTGGCAAATTTTTTGCAAAATTCAACAAATTCTGTTTAAAAATAATCCTAAATAAATGCTACATGCATTCCAGGAACTAAAACAACCTATCCTCTCTTCATTAATCATATTCCCACTTGCCCTCACTTTGAATCCATCATACAAAAATAATAGAAGTTTTGCTCTAATTCTCAGATAAAATATAACCAGGAATGATTGGTCATAGTTTAAGACGTCCCATTAATTTAAGCAGGCCTACTAATGAAAAGCTCATAAAACAGACCAGGGGGTATAGGGCTTTATCTTTCCTATGGAAAATCGTCAGTAATCAAATATGTCAGCTATTTGAGCCCCTATTTAAAACCACTTCCAATCCTGATATTGACCAAAATCATCTTTATTTCAGTAGTATGTCTTCCATTCTATCATTTGATACCAAGAAACAGCCAATAAAACCATAACTTTCCAAGAGATCACAGTGCTGTTTTAAACCAAACATCAGGTCAGAGGTTTGCTTTTCCCGTCATGCTCCACGTAAGGCAGAATTATTTTTGCTGTGCAACTCGCCACACAGACCCAGTCTCTCATGTCTAGGCCAAAATTGACTGCTCGTAGCATATATGAGGGCACTGTGCTTAGACAGAGCTACATAAGTAACACTGGCATTAACATAGATATATGTAAGAGACATTGAAAGGGCTAATATCCAGCAATGAGGTGATGAAAAGATGTAAAATCATTTAATAAATAGCCACTACCACATGCAACTCTTCCAGAAAGTAACTATGCATCATAGGTAGCAATGCAGCAAGGGAACAAGCTGTGCCTCTCTAAAAACTCAGCAAGTCACAAGGGAACAAACCTAAAATGCAAAACTACAATGAATTTGCTCTCAATCCCTTCCCATTTTCTGGGGTATAATAGAATGTTTTCATGCACCATGGTTTTTTTTTTTTAATACCATTAAGACAAAATAGAGCAGTCTTATTTTGCATTAGAGTAAATAATATTTCTTGCCTTAAATTCTAGTTGTTGGTGTATGTGAATGATTTTGAAAAAAGTGGAGAAGGATGGTGTGGTCCTACTGGGCTGAGGCAGAAGGTTGTGGATTGTTTGCTGAGGCAGATGGCTGAGGTTCTTGCACTTGTATTGGTGATTGCATTGGAATACTGAGGAATTCTGTGATGTGTGTCTGATCTGTTTTACCCTGCAATACCTTATAAGTACATTTCTAGACCCTGTTTCAGAACAATGCTTCTAGATTTGTCAAGGTCCTCTAAAATGAAAGTTTATAATGTTACCAAGAGTATGTAACTGCTCACATAACTGTTGGTGTTAACTGTTTTTCTTCAGGTTCTTCTTCCTCATCTCTGCCTGTTATATGCCTCACTTGTATCTGGAAAATGAGCTTTGCCAACAATTTCTCTGAACTTCTTTTTTTTACAAGCTCACTCATCTCTTCCTCTGTATTCTCCAAACCCTTACCTGTCAATCTCTTTGCCAGTAGAACAGTTTCCTGCACCTGGCATCTTCTTCCAGTAAAGGCTTGTCAATATTAAGTGCTTGCTGTGGCTTGTAGCTACCCTCGGAAATGATTTCTTGCAAATTCAGCAGGGAAATTTCCTTCAGTGATGTGGTCAACTGAAGTGCTTTTACCAGAAAACTTAAAATTATGTAGCCGTTTGCACAATTTGAACTTATGGAGCCAGCCTTTACTAATGCACTGATGTTCAGGCGTTCTTTCCTCATTGCACGCTTATTTTATATTATACTGTTAAGTCTTTTTTCCTTAAGATAAAATTAAATGGTGCACCTTTCTTAGTCATCCACTCGATCCTTTGTTCAATAATTTTTCCAGGTCACAACCTGGGTTACTCATTGCACAAGCTTGTATCTTTACCTCATTCTTCCTAATTGTATTAATTGATGCCCCATTCGGGCCATAGGCTTGAACTGTCTCCATTGCATGTGCACTACTCTTAACCTTACCTGATACAGCCTCTCCTCACTTAACGACGGAGTTCTATTGCTAAGACCACGTCGGTAAACGAATTCATTGTTAAGTGAGGAGCATACTATAATGGTAGTGAGTTTGTGTCAACCATCTTTCATATTGTTTTAATGTCACCTTTGCACCATTTATAACATTTCTGGTATATTTTTAAATGTTTATGCAGTAGTGTACTGTATATTGTAATAAACAGAAATGAGGAAATCAGCTCTAATATACATTATTTAGGTATGAATCTGGTCAGAGAGCCTGTCATAAGTCTGAGGCATCGGTAAGATAAGATAAGATTTCATTCAGATTTTTAACCCCGGAGGATTAGCCACCCAGGATAACCCAAGAAAGTCAGTGCGTCATCGAGGACTGTCTAACTTATTTCCATTGGGGTCCTTAATCTTGTCCCCCAGGATGCGACCCACACCAGTCGACTAACACCCAGGTACCTATTTGCTGCTAGGTGAACAGGACAACAGGTGTAAGGAAACGTGTCGAAATGTTTCCACCCGCCGGGAATCGAACCCGGGCCCTCCGTGTGTGAAGCGGGAGCTTTAGCCACCAGGCCACCGGGCCTAAGTGGCTAAGTGAGGAGAGGCTGTACCTTTATTCTCTTCAAGACTCGAATATACTTTCACGCTAATGCCTCTTGGCACTTCCAGGATCACTCACATTCCTCTTGGGTGCCATAGTTACTATCCAGAAACAAGATGGATAATAAAAATATAAAAAAAATTGATTCCCTAACAGAGGCTGAGTATGGTATTCAATGCAAATGCATGTAGAAACAGAAACAAGGAAGGTTGGGCACATTAAGTAGTCCTTTACTCAGTGTTACATGATACATACAACATGTTCAAAGTCACAGTTTCTTAATGGTTTTAATGTGCAAGTGTTAATAATTTGCATGTTAATTGACAGTATAGTAGTATGTGTATATATAATGCATACAAAAACATACGTGCATATACATGGTATATACTGTATATATAAATGTACAGGTATTTTAATGTAGTCAGACTCTGGTTTACTGTTATAATATACAGTAATAATTAATAGCTAATACATAGCTAATGTTTTTCCTTGATTTTATATTTTTATTTCACTGTTGAACATAATTCTAGTAAATTCTGGAGCAGTACAGTATTAATATGCTTACAAGCCTTGTCACCAGTCTAAAAGACTTCTTTCATACTTACTCTGTGTTTATTGTTTTGCAGGTAAATAGGGTGTGAATTGTTATTGAAATAAACCTGTAAAATTTAATGATGAGAATTCCAGGTAATAACTTATTTTAAGTATGTATTATGTTAAAAGCAGTTTTAAGGACTTCTACTAATTAAAGCCCATTTTTCAGGCTGCCGAGTGTGTGGGTGTGTGTGCGTGAGGGTCACGTCGCCACCCTGGAGGCGGAGCCAGCAAGTCTCGGCTGGAAGGGCCCCCCAGGACCCCCCTCAGAGCCACACGGTCCTCCCTCTGTTGGTCCCACGGGGTTCCCTAACCCTGCCACACCAAATACCTTTTCTGGGCCGTCCACTCCAACATTTAACCCTCCTGGTCCCACACTGAACCGACCCTCCCCGGGTCCTCCAACTGGTCCTCAAGGCCCTGCCTCGAATCCTAGCAATTTTACTACGGGCCCAGGTGGCCCACAACCCTTCAACACGCCTCCCAACAGTTTTTCGGGGCCGCCCACCTCAGGCCCCCCCTCGGTTCCTTTTCCGGGCTCCCCTGCACCTTCAAATGCCTCCACTCCTGGTCCGGGAGGTCCCTCTCCCTTCCCTGGTGCCCCTGGCGGAGGCCCTCCTACAAGTATGGCAGCAGCCAACATGGCTGGACCAGGCCCATCACCAATGCCTTTTCCCTGTTCCTCTAACTACAGTAGTCCCACACCCTCGGCACCCCACATGAATGGCCCTAACACTACCATGGGCATGTTGGGACAGCAACAGGCTCAACTAATTAATGGTCCACCTGGTCATCCTGGACCATTCCCAGGCCATGGAGGTCCAGGATTTACGGGTCCTGGAGGACCATTTGGCCCTGGTGGTCCACCGTTTGGACCAGGGGGTCCACCTGGGGGCCCTCCCATGCATGGTCCTATGCATGGTCCCATGCATGGACCTGGCCCACACCCAATGATGGGGCAGCTTGGCCCTATGGACCGGATAGATCAAGGGTAAGTCAATATTCATTTTCTTGATAATATTTTCTTTTCAGTGGCAACTGTGTTGAATAATCATTATGTGGACATTACTAAATTAACTTTCTTTTGATTTGAATTCCAAATTCCTAAAATTTTGAAAAATGTTTGCCTTTGAATTTTTTTACGTGAGCAAAATAAGCTGCAGCCCCTCAAGTCTTGAATTATTGTTATTACTGTACTTTATTTCTTTGTTTAATACACTGGGCACCTCTAATT
This sequence comes from Cherax quadricarinatus, assembly GCF_038502225.1. Taxonomy (NCBI): domain Eukaryota; kingdom Metazoa; phylum Arthropoda; class Malacostraca; order Decapoda; family Parastacidae; genus Cherax; species Cherax quadricarinatus. The sequence goes on from NC_091349.1 coordinate 103,753, forward strand.
GAGGTAGACTGACCCACAAATGGAAATGCACTCACCAATGGTCTTTGAATAGCTTTCTTAATAGAAGTGTGAGGACACCACAGTTCAGATGACCCTCCACACTGCAATATCCTCACTCCTTCAGATTGCAAGCACCGCACTTCCCATGTCTGACTCTTTGTTATTCTAATGAGCTGTGTGTATTGTACAGCATTAAACAATAGACAAAGGTTTGTATAGGTGAAGAGAGTGCCAGGGGGGAGAGAGAAGCATTGATACAGTAGCAAAGTTTCATTTAAGAAATTTAATTTCTAGGCCTACTCTTAAGTAATAATTAAAATTTAATGATGGTGTATAGTTCTTATCTCTACAGGGAAGTGGAAAAGAATTCTTCCTCCATAAGCCATGCGTGTCTTAATAGGTGACTAAAATGCCAGGAATATTTTAGTCATAAGTAATCCCTTCTCCTGTATAAATTACTAAATTTAAAAAGAGAAACTTTCATTTTTTCTCTTAGGTCACTCTGCCTCAGTGGGATATGGCCTGGTTCGTTGGAAAAAAAATATATAGTTCTTATAAACTATCAAAAGCTGTATGTAATTGGGTCTCTCCAAATTAGCTATTTTATTCCCCAATATACAGTATACAATGCTGCTGCCTACTACTATTATTGGTCCATACCTCACTTATTGAATTTGTTCCTGGGAATACCTGATTAACCAAACTGTGATGGTTATTTGGATCAGTGGCCACCAACAGCAATAGCCAAGTTGAACATGCCATCAAAAGGAAAGCCTAATTCCAGGTGAGGCTGCAAAGGTAGAACAATTCTGGAAATCAGTTACATGTATATCACAGTGGTTCTACTGCAGCCATCCATCTCAAAATAGGTATCATGAGAAAAGACAGCTCTCAGAATCATCACCAACTCAGATTTTAGACAACACATTATGCCCTTATTCAGATCCCTAAACCTACTAACTAATAATGCTGTACATACTGCTGTTTACACTGTAATGCTGATGCTAATCTAAGACACTTCCAGGAAAATCATAACACACAGGCATCACACCAGGTATATAAACCACTTCAATATTCCTCATGTTCTCCTGAACCTCTCTAGAAATTTGATGTCAAAAAAAAAGGACGAAAAATGTGGAATAACTTGCTAGATGCGTTTAAGACTGCACCTTAATGAATTCCAACAAAATATGAAAAAAAAATTGTGCTTTACGTACTGTATTTCTCTGAAACTCCTTTAAATATATCATTGTGCAGATACCCTTTACCCACTGTGCATATTTCCAAGTTTTTTACACACTGGCGCCTTTACTCACGATATGACTAGTAGGAGAAGTTTTTCACTCTCTTGCATTATAATCTTCTCCAGAGTTGTGATCTGCAGGCAGTCCTGCAGTTCCGTAACTACTTAAACTGGCATTAAACTTTTACAACGCTTCCAAGTTATAAATTATACCTTGCTGTGTGACCCTTACAGGTGTAATGCTCCTCATAGAAATATAATAATAATGTAAATCATATTATGTTCCTGAATTTCTTAAAATTTAATCATATCTAGAACCATTATTACATCTTTGCTTTTTTAATTCTCTTGAAATTCATTTTCAGTTGTAAGTTATATTTTCATTTAGTGTCTCACTAAATGTTTAATTTTCACTAAAATTTGTATTGCAGTATTATGTAAATCTGTACTATGTATGTACATTTATATACATCTGTCCAATATTTTTTTATTTGTATATTGTTAACATTACCCCAAAGATTGCCAGAAATGATATGCATAGCTCTGGGTGTTTGCTTGTGGAAAATATACACTATTGACCTGCCTTTGTGACACTATGCTAACTTCTTGGGAAGTATGGTTAATATTATCAAAATTTTAGGCACAAAACAGAAGGTAGACTTTCCTGGGTAATATTTTTGTGGAGTTGAAATCCACATACAGTACATTAAAAGTTTCTTTGTGACCAAAGACATAGTCATAGTAGAGGCTTTCCTTAAGCCATGTTTTCTCTTAGTATTTGTGTTTGAGTAAGACAAGACCACATTTAAGAATAGCAACCTGTTCGTATAATGTCTATATAAGTGGTAATTCATTCATGCACGAACCACCTTTTTGACCAGTAAAATCTGTGTTTACATTTATGCACACGAACACTCTAGCTTCCTCTAGTGTTTGTATCTGACACTTCTTAGGCACACTACCATTCACCCTTCCTTTGTAAAAATGATCACTTTTTAACACTGAGAATTTATCATTTGTGGCCTTTCAACTTGTGCTTTCCTCCTGGAGTACAGTGGTTTACATACATTCTACTTTGCCCAGAGACCTTGTTCATTGTTCTTAGCTGAACCTCTGGTACTTAAACTTCCAAAGTGTTATTGATAATATTGTGTCTCACATGCCACTTAAACATACTTATTTCAGACACACATATACATAAAAAATAATAATATACATACTTGGAAAAGGGGCTAGATGTACATGTCCTCAGTGTTTTTTTTTTTCCTCTCCGTCACTGCCATCCACTTCTTATCTAATGGTTAATGATTATTCAACTGTGTATACTTTTCAAGTCAGTTCCACACCCTAACCTTGAGCCAGCAAAAAGTTACTAGTAAATTGCCTGAGGGAGTCATAGACAAATGCATTGTACAAGAATGTTCAGTTTGTAATGCATTTATGGACAAGTACTGCATATTGACAATCAGTATTCTGGTGAGGTCAGTGAAATTTCAGCACTCATGCCTGAGTATTCACAATGATTACCCATCTTCAATTTCAGTCCTGGGCACAAGGGAAGTTTTTCATCCCGGCCAGCCTTTTCAGAAACTGTTACTTAATATTTAATCCTGTCTTCACTAGGAATATGAAATTACCTTTTATGAGTGGTCCTTTTGTGAAGTAAGTGTCTGATGGTGTTACCTTTGGTTTTCGCCCAACACACAGACATACCTCAGGGGTCAGTTCTCGGATCCCTTCTGTTTAACATTCTCGTGTTAGACCTAAGGTCCTGTTCTGGGACACACTCTCTTGTGTATGCAGATGGTGTAGCACCGATGGAAAGTGTGGCTCAATTCAAAGTTCAGGAGGCGCTGACAAGTGTGACCTCTTGGGCAACAGAATTGGACCTTCTAGTCATTGTGGCTAATGCTTCCTCATGCTTTTTACTGGATGTCGTATTCCCTTTGGTTTCTCTCACTCCCACTCTTCTCCTGTTGGGAGAGGAGTGGGTGTCACTTATGATGCACTGTGTCTAACATGGAGGAGGCAAGTCTCTGCCTTGTGTCTGTCTTGTGCTTGTTGAGTCAAGCTTGTGCAATGTGTTTCTGGCATAACATGGGGAGCTGATCATGACTACCACCTCCTTTTATATAAGGCAGCTGTTTGCAGTAAGCTCACATATGTTGTCGAGATGTAAAGCTCTGTTTTTTGCCCCTACACCATCATGATGTCCTCCAGAATGTAGCCCTCTTAGTGTGTCTGGCAGCTTTTTCCCTCTACCCGACCTGTAGCACTTAACTGAGACAAGTGTCTCTCAAGTTGCTAGCACAGTGGGCATGAGGCTGTCTTCAGCATCATCTCTCATTGTCCTGGAGTGCCCTCCTCTTACCTTTTTTCCTTGTGGGCTCCTCATCTTTTCTTTCCGTTCCACACCTGGCACATCTTTCTCAGGCTTATTGCTTCATCACTCCTTTCTCTCCCTACCCCTTTTCTGGTCCCTTTACCCCTGCACTTCCCTGCCTCTTTACCTTATTTGGATTTGGAGGGTCGCATGCCTCGTGACATTGCTTGTGCACAGACTTGGGAAGAATACCGGACATCAGCTGTCGTCTTTGAGGCATTCCGTCTCACTACTTATGGTTCCCCTTTCCACTGGTGGCTCTTAAATTTCCTTTCCACCTTCCACCACCTCTGCTGATTTCTGAGCCTTTGCCTCTTGTCAAACCTGTCTACTGTATCCATCCCACTGTTCTTGCAACTGCCCTAGTTTGGAAAATCAGTCTCCAATGGGCCCCTTGTCATGTGGGCATTCAGGTTAATGAATAGTGAGGTTAACTGAACTGTCTTCCTTGCCCATTCCCTCCCAGCCATCATTCATCTTCCTATTAACCAGGGAAATGTTTGCATATGGAGGGAAATCAGTCATAAGTGGAAGGGTAGCCTGTCTGTTTCCTTTCATTCCTTTGCATTGGTCCTTTGAGGAGTCCCTGTCCTTGAGTGCAGCACCATTCCAAGGCACTTGATGTGGCCCTGATATGTGATCATATGGGCCACTCCAGACAGAAGTCCCATCTCCATATGGTTACCTTCCCTGCCTGTAGGTGGTTGAGCATTGAATTTCTCTACCCTGGTCCCACTCTGCTCACACTTATCTCTGCAAGTCCCTTTGCCATTTGGAAGCAAGTCAACTGTTATTACATCTTCTGGATGGGGCTGATTATGATCATCGTATGATTGTCCCTCACATACACCTTCCTCAATGCTTGGAGAGCCTTAGTGGTGACTTACACACTCTGCTGACTCCTTGCCTACATCTCTGACTGGGATCCCCTGGGCTTTTTCCATGAAGGAGACCTCACTAATCTCCAGGGGCCAGGAGGTAGTTCTCACTACAACAATAACAGTATTCTACAATGTTCCATGAACTAAGAACTTAACTAACAACTTAATTCACACTCTGAGAAGAAACTTAAGATAATTGGTCCATCTGGATTCTTATCATGTAGCAGCTGAGTAAGAAAAGCAGAGAAGACCATAAGACAGGACAGAAAGGAGGGAGAGGGAAGAAGTTAGTAATTGTGGTAGTAGAAGTAGCACTGATGGAAGTAGTACAAACAGTAATAGAATTAGCAATAATTGTAGTTGAAGAAATAGTAGTAATAATAATAAGAGTGAATTACAGTATATGTCAAGGTGGTGGGAGTGTTAACTACACTCAACCTGTGTTGGAACTCCTTGTTCAACCTGTACATACAACTTTATCACAGCTTCAATGGAGCTGCAGCTGTTGCCTGTGTTTCCACTTTCAGAGTATAATTTAACTTCTGATGCTGTTCAGGCTTATGACTACCCCATGGATTTTCTCTGAACTTTGTTTCTCTCTAGTGGGGCAATTATGGACAGTTGGCCTATCCCTGTTCGCTTCTTCTGCATTCTGGTGCCAGACTTTACTTTCAACATCCACTACCCTCTTTATGATAATCCAGACATTTTGGAATACAGAATTTCTCATCCATCTAAGAAAATCCAGTCACAGTCCTTGTCAATCTTTCGCTTAGTTGTGCATAAGTTTGTTCTCATCAGATTGTGGCTCTTGACTTAATGGGGACATGGGATGCCCTCTGGATTCTTTTGTATTTCCTTACTGGGTCTCACAGCATCTGTTGACAATGGGCTCGCTATTGGTATGTGTAAATTTTACAGCTTCTTCCCTGCCTCAGGGGACCATGTACCCTTCTCTGGTAGTGGGAAAAACAAATAGACCCTTTTAAATGACCCACAAACATTTCCTGTAGAAGACTTTGCAATATTTGGTTCATCTACTGCATGTGTGGATTTAAGTAATAGGAATTCTCCATTCATGACAAATCTACCAGCACATCTTCCTCAGGCTGGAAAACTGCTCTGACACTCTCCAACACAATCTTGAGGGTCGGTGCATCTCATCCGGTCACCTTTCACTTGTTCTGCACTGTATGACCCTTCTGGGTTTAATGCTTAGTTATGATTATAATAATAATAATTCACTTGTTCTGGTGGGAATTGAAAGTTTTGCTCATCACATTAACACTTTGTCACTTCTCTAGAACTTGATGGCAGTCTCTTTGAAAAATAGCCCTGAATTCACTGTTTCTTTTAAAAGAAACTGAGTGAAGGATGGAGGAAAGGTGGTATCCAGGCAGCTTCCTACAACTCCACTACTATGGGAGGAAATTGTTAAGGCCACAAGGCACGATAATGTAGTAATTCTAGGAGACTTTAACTTTAGTCATATTGATTGGAATTTCTTGACTGGGAATTTAGAATCATACGACTTCTTAGAAGTAGTTCAGGATTGTTTTTTGAAGCAGTTTGTGACAGAACCTACAAGGGGAAATAACCTGCTTGACTTAGTTATGGCAAACAATGAATCCCTTGTTAATAATTTAGAAATTTCAGAGGAACTGGGTGCTAGCGACCACAAATCAATTACATTTAGCATTGAATGGAAGTACGATAGTAGCGATAACTCAGTAACAGTCCCAGATTTTCGCTTAGCAGATTACGATGGGCGTAGAGAACACTTATCATCTGTTGACTGGGGTAACGAAGTGAGCTATCAATATGACAGTTTTCTGAACACTATACATGCTGCTCAAAGAATGTTTATCCCATATAAAGAAATTAGATCAAATAGAAATGACCCAGAATCTGACCCAAATATCTACTAGGGCATAAGAAAGGAATTTATAGGCGTATCAAAAGAGGTGAGGGGCATCTTATGAATCAGTATATTGACATTAAGAGGGACATTAAAAAGGGGATAAGAAAAGCTAAAAGGGACTATGAAATTAAAGTTGCTAGGGATTCTAAAACTAACCCAAAAAGTTTTTTCCAGGTCTATAGAACAAAAGTTAGAGATAAGATAGGTCCCCTTAAAAATACCTATGGGCACCTTACTGACAAAGATAATGAAATGTCCTCGATTTTTAATAATTATTTTCTCTCAGTTTTTACACAGGAAGACACTAACAATATTCCAGTAATTAATTTTTATAGTGGGCTAGAAGAAGATAAATTATGTAACATCACAGTCACTAGTGAAATGGTTGTCAAGCAGATAGACTGAAGCAAAATAAGTCGCCGGGTCCTGATGAGGTTTTTTCAAGGGTTCTTAAGGAATGCAAAATGGAACTCTGTGAACCATTAACTAATATTTTTAATTTATCTCTTCAAACAGGTGTAGTGTCTGATATGTGGAAGATGGCTAATGTAATTCCTATTTTTAAAACAGGGGACAAGTCGTTACCGTCAAATTACCGCCCAATAAGCCTGACCTCAATTGTAGGCAAATTACTAGAGTCAATTATAGCTGAGATTATAAGAAGCCATCTCGATAAGCATAGCTTGATTAATGATACTCAGCATGGACTCACAAGAGGCCGGTCTTGTCTAACTAATTTATTAACTTTCTTCAGTAAAGCTTTTGAGGCTGTTGACCACGATAAAGAATTTGATATTATTTACTTAGATTTTAGTAAGGCTTTTGATAGGGTTCCGCACCATAGACTGTTAAAGAAAGTGGCAGCTCATGGCATTGGGGGAAAAGTGCTCTCGTGGATCGAGTCATGGCTCACTGACAGGAAGCAGAGAGTGTCCATAAATGGGGTTAAATCCGAGTGGGGATCTGTAACAAGTGGCGTTCCACAGGGATCAGTCTTGGGCCCGTTGTTGTTTATAATATATATCAATGATCTTGATGAGGGAATTACTAGTGATATGAGCAAATTCGCCAATGACACAAAGATAGGTAGGATAATTGATTCAAACGTAGATGTTATGGAACTTCAGGAGGATTTAAACAAGCTCTATTCTTGGTCAGAAAAGTGGCAGATGCAGTTCAGTGTAGATAAATGCAAGGTTCTGAAGCTTGGGAGTGCCCATAACCCTAGTACTTATAAGTTAAATGATGTAGAACTTAGCCATACAGATTGCGAAAAGGACTTGGGGGTTATGGTGAGCAGCAATGCCTAAGCGTACGTAATAAGACAAATAGATTACTGGGATTTATATCAAGAAGTGTAAGCAACAGAAGTCCAGAGGTCATACTGCAGCTTTATACATCATTAGTAAGGCCTCACCTAGATTATGCAGCTCAGTTCTGGTCTCCATATTACAGAATGGACATAAATTCGTTAGAAAACACTCAGCGTAGGATGACTAAATTAATACATAGCATTAGAAATCTTCCTTATGAAGAAAGATTGAAGACTCTTAAGTTACATTCACTTGTTAGACGAAGAATGAGGGGAGACCTGATCGAAGTGTATAAGTGGAAGATAGGTATTAATAAAGGGGATATTAATAAGGTCTTGAGGATGTCTCTCCAAGAGAGAACCCTCAGTAATGGATTTAAATTAGATAAGTTTAGATTCAGAAAGGACATAGGAAAGTATTGGTTTGGAAATAGGGTAGTTGATGAGTGGAACAGTCTACCTAGTTGGGTTATTGAGGCTGGGACTTTGGGTAGTTTCAAATTTAGGTTGGATAAGTACATGAGTGGGAGGGGTTGGATTTGAGTGGGACTTTCACATCAGAGCTTATTTCTTGGGTGGCATTGAAAATTGGGCAAATGTTTTGCTAGTGGGATGAATTGTAAAGGACCTGCCTAGTATGGGCCAGCAGGCCTCCTGCAGTGTTCCTCCTTTCTTATGTTCTTATGTTTAAATGGCACTGATTCTTTTGTGAGGCTAAACACATTTTACCTCGACCCTGTTTTCTCCTGGGATGACTAACCATCTCGGCAATTCACCTGGCTTGGGGCAGTGATGCTGAGCAGTGTCTGAAACTCTGATCATTAATCAAGCTCTAGTGTGTATTTTTACCTAATTATATGATTATGAACTGTTACAGTGCTGTATGTCTTTAAGGTAGATACAGTATATTCAAAATTTTATATCCATATTTACATCCATAAGCCTAAGTCTACATCTACATGCACATGAGAGATGTAAACTGTTCTTACTGGGCCCCCCAAAAAAGTGGTTCAAGAGTGTATTACAGGCATTAGTCTATGTATAGAGGAAGCTGGTAATATTGTGCTTCATGGAACCTAAACGTGTGTGTAGGTTTTCATACTTCACAACATTTCGTTTTTTTTTTTTTTTTTTTTCTCAGCTTCAATTTTATACTAAAGATGTGTGAGCAGTCCATGTTGCATGCCTCTCATGTGCACTCTCGTAATGAGAGTTTTAATTAGTAAATTAAATCTGTTTTTGCCACTTTTATAATTTTTTAACTTTATTCAGGAAAAATTTTGTAAATGGTGTGATGAATCAGCTGTGTTAGTTGAGAGATTAATAACTTAGTGGTAGTGTGGAAAGTAGCATTCACATCTGCTCATTATATTACTGTATGTGCTTTTGCATAAGTGGAATAAAAGCATAAGAATGAGAGGAGCACTGCAGTAAGCATGCTGGTCCATGCTAGGTGTGTTCTACTTGCACCCTACCATTACCACTTTGGTTTGTCTGTAATTTTTTATTCTTTCATCCAGTATCATTGAAGTATTTGTGATTCCAAAAAGCAATTATCACTCAATTAAGATTAGGATGAAGTTCACTGTACATTCTTGACTGATCTCATTCCATGTGGGAAAAGCAGTGATATGTACTGTAATTAATTCTGATGTTCCTGAGAAATAGTGTTTGTGCACAAGAAGTCCAAGAATATTGAACTATAACCATTATGGAGGCATGAACATGCAACTGGTTTGTGTCAACAGGTTAGATAGGAGTGAGTGGAGACAAGCTCTTTTTATGATATAACGTTGCTGTTAAAATGTGAGCAAGTTAACATTTATGAAAGAATTCATGGGAAACTGGCTAGCTGTACTTGAGTCCTGGATGTGGGAACTACAGTTTCTGCACTCTGAAAAAATGGTGAGGATATTGCAGTTTGGAAGGGCTCAGGGCATCTGAGCAGTCGTATTGGCACACTTCTGGCAAGACAGTGATTGAGTTATTGATGGTGAAAGTGTTTCTTCATTTTCAGGTCACCCTACCTTGGTGAGAGATGGCAGGTGTTTAAAATTTTTTTTAAATAATACTAATACGTAAGTCATTAAGGTATAGTTGTACCCATTACAGCAAAATACCACAAATGGCATTTATTTTGTAACCCAGATACAATCTTTCAAAGAGCTGTACATTCACGCATGTACATGAGCTCATGGATGTAAATTTTTTTTCAATGAACTGCCCATATCCCACTGTGGCAGGGTGACTCAAAAAGAAAATGAAAAGTTTTTCTTTTTAAATTTATTATTTTATACAGGAGAAGGGGTTACTGGCCCCTTGCTCCTGGAGTTTTAGTTGCCTCTTACGACACGCATGGCTTACGGAGGAAGAATTCTGTTCCACTTTCCCATGGAGATAAGAGGAAATAAACAAGAACAAGAACTAGAAAGAAAATAGAAGAAAACACAGAGGGATGTGCATGTATATGCTTGCACATGTATGTGTAGTGTGACCTAAGTGTAAGTAGAAGTAGCAAGATGTACCTGAAATCTTGCATGTTTATGAGGCAGAAAAAAAGACACCAGCAATCCTGCCATCATGTAAAACAAATAGTGGAACCTCAAATATCGAACTTTCTTCAGTCCAGAAGGCTGTTCGAGTGCCTTTACCGAATGAATTTATTCCCATCAGGAATAATGTAAATTAGATTAGTCCATTTCAGACCCTCAAAAATACACTTATAAAAGCACTTACAAAAATACACTTATATAATTGGTTGTGTTGGGAGCAGTTCGATTTTTGAGGTTCCACTGTACAGGTTTCCGTTTCACACTTATTTGGCAGGATGATAGTGCCTTCCTAGGCGGTTGCTGTCTACCAACCTACTACCTAGGATGGATGTAAATATGGATATAAAATTTTGAATACAGTTTCTCCTCACTTAATGATGGGGTTCCATTCCTAAGAGCAGGTCAGTAAACGAATTGGTCGTTAAGCAAGGAGCATACTATACTGGTAATGGGTTTGTGTCAACCATCTTTAGATATTGTTTTAATGTTACCTTTGCACCATTTATAAAATTTCTGGTATATTTTTAAATGTTTATACAGCAGTGTACTGCATACTGTAATAAATAGAATAGAGGAAATCAGCTCTAATATTACATTATTTAGGTTTGCATACTGGTTGGAGAGTTGGCTGTAAATCTGAGTGGCCGGTAAATGAGTATGACGCTAAGTAAGGAGAGGCTGTATATTGTATCGACCTTAAAGACATACGTCATTGTAACCATTCATAATCATATAATTAGGTAAAAATACACACCATTAGCTTGATTAATGCTTAGAGTTATTTGTTCATATACCAAAAGTATTTGTGTTGATGAGAAAAGCCAAAGCCAACGATTCAAAATTGCATTTATTGACACTCCGAATGCTGGAACTTTAAGTATTTTACTGTCAGAGTGTATGATTACATGAGCAGTTTAACTCTTTTAAACTACAATATCTAACTTCTTAACTTTACATGACAAAAGAAAGAAATAAAACTCATAGAACAGGTAGGATTTGAACCCATGGCAGGTCCGTTTTGAAACTATCAGGCCAATGTGTTAACTGTATCGTGCTAACCTAATAAGATTTGTCCAGCTACGTATATTTATATACATTAAGAAGGTTAGCATATATCCCAGTGTAACCACAAATGCAGGGTTTTTCAGACGAGTCTTTGTGCAACATGGCTGTCGCAAAATCTAGTTAGTCCTTTCTAAGCTATTATAAGCGACTCACAAAATTAGAAGACCAAGAGAAACACACTAGGTTTGCAGAGAAGCCTTCATTATAATGTTTTGTTCAAGGCTGAATATTATCAATATGCGAAAACTAGCAGATGCACCCCGAGGTCAGGCTCTAAAGAGATCAAAGGTTGAGGTCTGGGGAGAGGCATTAAAAAGTAAGAATATTTATGTGCCACTATACTGAGTGCTGGTGGTTGTGGAGGGGAGGGGAGGAACCCTCATACATCGGAATGTAAATGTTTTTTGTTCGACTTGTCAATCTCCTAATGACCTTGCTTGTGACCTCTTCCAAGCCTGTAAAGTAAAGAGTGGTCCCTCGTTTATCGTCGTTAATCCATTCCTGAAAGTGTGACGATTATCGAAATAGATGATTTTCGAATCAATTTTCCCCATAAGAAATAATGAAAATACAATTAATCCGTTCCTGACACCCAGAAGTATTAAAACAAAAAATTTTGTTACATGAAATATAGATGTAGTACATAAACAATACAATGGGACATGATGAATGAGACATTAACAGCATAAAACTTACCTTTATTGGCAATTCTTCTTAGTGTATGGAAGACTGGAGGAGGAGAAAGATTGGATTAGTTACTGTTTGGAAGGGGAATCCCCTTCCATCAACACTTCAGGTACCAAGTCCTTTTCTGGGGTTACTTCTCTTCTCTGTTTCTTAATGCCACTAGGACCAGCTTGAGAGTCACTGGAGTCCTGTCTCGCAAAAAAAGTGTCCAGAGAGCTCTGTTTCTGGCGTCTCTTTAAAACTTCCCTAAAATGGGCCAAGACTCTGTCACTGTACAAGTTGCCGACATGGCTTGCAACATCCTTCTCAGGGTGATGTTTCTCCATAAATCTTTCCATCCTACCCCACATTTCAAAAATCTCCTTAATTTCTGAAGAAGGCACCTTCTTCCATCTCTCTTCCTCCTCCTCTGCAGCAAGATTCTGAGCTGCAATCTGTTGCTCTTCCTGCTGAAGCTTTTGCAGCTCCTCAGTGGTTAGCTCTTCCTTGTGGTCCTCCACCAACTCTTCCACATCTTCCAAACTCACATCCAACCCCATGGAACTCCCCAATGCCACAATAGAGTTCACAACTGACATAGGCTCATCAGGGTCAGCCCCAAACCCTTCAAAATTCCTCTTGTGGACACAATCTGGCCTCAATTTTCTCCAAGCAGAGTTCAAAGTCCTGGTAGTCACTCCCTCCCAAGCCTTACCTATAAGGCTTATGCAATGGAGGATACTGAAGTGTTCTTTCCAAAAATCTCTTAGGGTCAAGTGAGTGTCTGAGGTCACATTAAAGCACCTTTGAAACATTGCTTTGGTGTAGAGTTTTTTAAAGTTTGAAATGACCTGATCCATGGGCTGCAGGAGAGGAGTGGTATTCGGGGGCAAGAACTTTACTGTGATGAACCCAAACTCCTGCAGAATTAGGTCATCCAAGTTTGGAGGATGAGCAGGTGCATTGTCCATTACAAGGAGGCACTTGAGATCCAATTTCTTTTCCAGGAGGTAATTCTTCACACTAGGGCCAAACACTTCATTGGACCACTCGACGAAAATTTCCCTCGTGACCCATGCCTTATTATTAGATCTTCAAAACACACAATTTACTCTTCATAACATTGTTTTATCTGAAAACACTGGGATTTTCAGAATAGGTACACTAGTAACGGCTTCACTCTGAAATCCCCACTAGCATTAGCACAGAACATGAGCGTCAGCCTGTCATTCATAGGCTTGTGTCCTGGTGCTCTCTTTTCCTCCTGAGTAATGTAGGTCCCTTTGGCATTTTCTTCCAAAAGAGGCCTGTTTCGTCACAAGTGAACACTTGTTCAGGTTTCAGTCCTTCACCCTCTGTGTACTCCTTGAATTCACTTATGAATTTTTTATTATTTTTTTATTATCACACTGGCCGATTCCCACCAAGGCAGGGTAGCCCAAAAAAGAAAAACTTTCACCATCATTCACTCCATCACTGTCTTGCCAGAAGGGTGCTTTACACTACAGTTTTTAAACTGCAACATTAACACCCCTCCTTCAATTTTGTCTGAACTGGCAGTCTCACCATGCCTTATCACACTGTGTATGCCACTACGCTTCTTAAATCTCTCAAACCAACCTTTGCTGGCCTTAAATTCACAATTATCAGTACTCGTTGCAGGCAATTTCTTTACCAGATCATCATGCAACTGCCTAGCCTTTTCACAAATAATCGACGTCATAAGACTATCTCCTGCTAATTGTTTCTCATTTATCCACACCAATAATAACTTGTCAACATCTTTGAGTACTGGTGATCTCATTTTTGTCAGCGTATTTACCCCTTTTGCAACAACAGCTTCCTTGATTTCCTTTTTCTTGGCCACGATGGAAGATATGGTTGTACGGGATTTGTTATACATCCTGGCCAGTTCGGCCACACGTACGCCACTTTCATATTGTTCAATGATGTTTTTCTTAAATTCAATCATATTTCTCACCACCTTTACCAAAGGCTTGGCACTAGGAGCTTTCTTTGGAGCCATGGTAGCTTATTTGGCACTTGCAAGCACTAAAATGAATGGAATATTATGAAATATTTCGTATGAACAAATGAGGGGACCGCCGCTCACTGGTAAACAATGGCACACTGGCTGGGAAGGAAGGCCAAGGCAGCTCAGAGTCGTGAGTATGTGTCCAGGACGAACAACGATTAGCGAGTCAATCGACCATTTGTGAGCCAATGTTTGGACGAAAATGACGCGACGATTTCTGAAAAGGACAACCATCGAGCCGGACGATTATCGAGGGACCACTGTACATAGTAACTAATTAAAACCAGATAAGATAATAGTACATAGTAACTATACTTAAAACTAGACAAGGAATAGCGGTTAGCTGTTTTACAATCTTATTTAAACTTAGTACAAGTGAGTAGGGTTTGGTAAAATAAGCTTGAAATTGCACACAAAATCTACCTTACAAGTAATGGTGCAGGTGGTAATATTTTATGGAATGGCAGAATTAAAAGCCAGGTCACATGATAAGACTGATTAGCAGATGTTTTGGCAGAATTGGTTAATATTGAGAAATAAGATGATTTTATGGATTGGCAGAATTAAGAGCCTAGAGGTCACATCATAAAACTAGTTAGTAGATGTTTGGTTAATATGGTTAATATTGTGAGAAGATGATTTTTTTAGCAAAGTCCTAAATTTATAAGCTGTCAGGGGATCCTTGACCTGTTCCGGTAGTGAGATCCAGATCTTCGGGCCTTTTATGTGCATAGCGTTCTTGTATAGTGAGAGTCTGACTCGAGGGATGTTGAAAAGTGCCTTATGCCTTGTATTGTGCCTATACATTCTGTTGTAACTGTCAAGGAATAGTTTTAAGGGAGGGTTTACAGTGGAGTTTAATGTTCTGTATATGTAGTAGGCACAATAATAAGAGTGTATGTCTTGTATATTTAGCAAGTTGAGTCTTTTGAAAAGTGGTGGTGTGTGCTGTCTAGCACAGGAGTTGATTATCACCCACACAGCAGCTTTTTGTTGGATTATTAAGGGTCTAAGGTTGTTGGCTGTGGTTGAGCCCCAGGCACAAATGCCATAGGTGAGGTAAGGATATATTAGAGAGTGGTACAAAGTAAGGAGAATCAAAGTGCTCTTATGCATTGTAAAGCAGTGACTCTGTGTTTTTACACACTTGATAATGTCTAGTTTTGAACGAAAAATTTTAATAAAGGTTTCCTTACAAAGTGTCTTTCTGGTTACCTGTTGACTTACTCCATCATTTATCCACTTGTTTACAGTCGTTTTAATTTGTATACTGAAATAATTGAAAATCATTCTATACTGTATGTCCATATAGTACACAATAATTTGATAGACTTATATTCTGGAAGAATACATTTGCAATAATCATCTACATCTATGAAGAATCATTTCTTAATTTATAGGGCATTACCTCCTCAAGGAAACATAGATCTATACATTGAAGACTATCCTTGCATTTGCATCTTTTCTGATATCTCTTCTTGCACCTACAAATTAGTTCAAAGCATTTCTTGGAGGCTTCTGGTAGTTCCCTTCAGCATGGTTCAGGAGGCTCATCATTATGATCCAATCCCAGTCTGTTGGAGACATATTCAAGCCTCTAAATTATTGTTAACTTAGGAAAGTGATGCTTGGAGCTGGCACACTTAACTTGTTTAGATTTGTAGCAACTAGAATGACTTCAGTGCAGTAATTCAGCAAGTGGAATATTATCTTTGAACCTGATCCTTTGTCCACACTAGCAAATATGTGCCTGTATACTGTATACAGTATATACCCTTGCTGAAGGTCATTTTGGTCTTTGAATACCTTTCTCCTCAATTCAAGATTATAATTGTTCCATTATAAGATAGATAAGCCAGTGTGTGTGTATGTAGAAGTCTTTTGAACTTTTCAAATATTTTTTTACAGTATTTTGATATTAGTTGATACATATTCACTACATTAACAAATGCAGGTTTCTCTTGCTTCATGCAGGTTTGCTTGGTAATTCAGTATGTGATATAGTACGTACATTCATCGTATGCGATTAGTGGAGTTTGTACAATGTATTGAAGACTTTTTATTATGCAGGATCAGGTGTTGGTGGCCTGATTGGGTTTAGGAGAGCTGTCTTGTGTGTGGAATACAGCCTCTCCTCACTTAACGATGGAGTTCCGTTCCTAATACCACATCGTTAAATGAATTCGTCGCTAAGTGAGGAACATACTATAATGGTAGTGAGTTTGTGTCAACCATCTTTGGTATTGTTTTAATGTCTCCTTTGCACCATTTATAACATTTTTGAATGTTTATACAGTAGTGTACTGTATATTGAAATACGTACACAGAATAGAGGAAATCAGCTCTAATATACATTATTTAGGTATATGTAAATATGATGCAGAGAATTTGTAGTTCGGAAATTAGGAGAAGGTGTGGGATTACCAAAACTATTATCCAGAGGGCTGAGGAGGGGTTGTTGAGGTGGTTTGGACATGTAGAGAGAATGGAACAAAACAGAAGGACTTTGAGAGTGTATAAATCTGTAGTGGAGGGAAGGCGGGGTAGGGGTCGACCTAGGAAGGGTTGGAGGGAGGGGGTAAAGGAGGTTTTGTGTGCAAGGGGCTTGGACTTCCAGCAAGTGTGCATGAGCATATTTGATAAGAGTGAATGGAGACAAATGGTTTTTAATACTTGATGTGCTGTTGGAGTGTGAGCAAAGTAACATTTATAAAGGGATTCAGGGAAACCAACAGGCCGGACTTGAGTCCTGGAGATGGAAAGTACAGTGTCTACACTCTGAAGGAGGGGTGTTAATGTTGCAGTTTTAAAACTGTAGTGTAAAGCACCCCTCTGGCAAGACACTGTTGGAGTGAATGATGGTGAAAGTTTTTCTTATTCGGGCCACCCTGCCTTGTGGGAATTGGCCGATGTGTTAATAAAAAATAAATGTAAATACTGGTCAGAGAGCCTGTCGCAAGTCCGAGGCATTGGTAAATAAGTACGTCGCTAAGTGAGGAAAGGCTGTACATCTACTGCACAAAGACTGGGGCACCTGTACATTGTATTACATTTTTTCCATTGTAACATATATTGTTACATTATTCATATTAATGTAGTCTATCCCCTTTTTCTTGGGGCTATATGAATTATCTGCAGTCAGGCTAGGTTACTTGTACTGGTGTAGTGTATAGCCCTGCAGCACTCAACTAGACTACATGTTGATGGCCCCTCAAGGAAGGTTCCTTGTCACTGGTGAGGAGCTCTTGATCCAAGAAATTGCCACATTTTCCCAGGTGCTGTATGACCCCTGCAGGTTTGGCACATCACCCATGGCTATAATAATATCTGTTAATGGTTTTAGGATCATCAGTCAAGTGTGTTTATAAAGCTAATTGCATCGCTCTCGGCAGCGGGGAGTAATGATAAGGCTTCGGAGGCTTCTTACTGTATTTGCAATATCGTGGGTACACAGGCAGTGTGTTAAGTGCCCTAGCCCTGAGGGGCCATGCCCGTGAGGGAGAGAGCAGTAGCAGGTGTTAACTCTGGATTACGTTGGCGTCAAGTGAGAGAGGGGCAGGGTGATGCTCATTGAAGTGGCATGCCCACTGAGAGGCCTACCCTCTAGTGGGAAGCTATGGGAACTAGGCATGTAGGCTTACAGCTTACATTTCGCTTGGCCACCTACCACATGTTCGTCCTCAACCATAATTGGTTGTAAAAAAAACTCGGTCTTTCTCTTGCAAGAACAGGGCACAGAACACAGAATAAAAACATATACACCTACCATCCGACTTATGACCGAGTTCGTTTCCGAAAAACCGGTCGTAAGTCGAAATGGTCGTAAGTGGAACTTTACTACTGAATATCAACAAAACATTTTTGTAATGACTTTATTTTATTGTTTTATTTTGGTATTTCATGTTTTACTTTACTTTTTATGCTGGTAGTACTGTATTTTATAC
The DNA here is from genome assembly GCF_038502225.1 of Cherax quadricarinatus. Taxonomy (NCBI): domain Eukaryota; kingdom Metazoa; phylum Arthropoda; class Malacostraca; order Decapoda; family Parastacidae; genus Cherax; species Cherax quadricarinatus. The sequence continues at coordinate 121,755 of NC_091349.1, forward strand.
CATAAGGTTTAGGATAAACACTGTGTACAACACAAATACAGTGGTCCCCTGCATACCGTTGGCCTTACATAACGTTAAATCCGCATACCGATACATTTTATCGCTAAGATTTTGCCTCGCATACCGCTAAAAAACCCGCTCAACGCTGTTCGTCCGAGACGCGTCTAATGTGTGGCCTTAGCCAGCCTCACATGTTCCGCCGGTGGCATTGTTTACCAGCCAGCCTCCGCGGTAACATCCAAGCATACAATCGGAACATTTCGTATTATTACAGTGTTTTTGGTGATTTTATCTGCAAAATAAGTGACCATGGGCCCCAAGAAAGCTTCTAGTGCCAACCCTACAGGAATAAGGGTGAGAATTACTATAGAGATGAAGAAAGAGATCATTGATAAGTATGAAAGTGGAGTGCGTGTCTCTGAGCTGGCCAGGTTGTATAATAAACCCCAATCAACCATCGCTACTATTGTGGGCAACAAAAAGGCAATCAAGGAAGCTGTTCTTGCCAAAGGTTCAACTGTGTTTTCGAAACAGATCGCAAGTGATGGAAGATGTTGAGAGACTCTTATTGGTGTGGATAAATGAAAAACAGATAGCAGGAGATAGCATCTCTCAAGTGATCATAAGTGAAAAGGCTAGGAAGTTGCATCAGGATTAATTAAAAAAATGCCTGCAACTAGTGATGATGTGAGTGAATTTAAGGCCAGCAAAGGTTGGTTTGAGAGATTTAAGAAGCATAGTGGCATACATAGTGTGATAAGGCATGGTGAGGCTGCCAGTTCGGACCACAAAGCAGCTGAAAAATATGTGCAGGAATTCAAGGAGTACATAGACAGTGAAGGACTGAAACCTGAACAAGTGTTTAATTGTGATGAAACAGGCCTGTTTTGGAAGAAAATGCCAAGCAGGACCTACATTACTCAGGAGGAAAAGGCACTCCCAGGACATAAGCCTATGAAAGACAGGCTTACTCTGTTGATGTGTTCCAATGCTAGTGGTGATTGCAAAGTGAAGCCTTTATTAGTGTATCACTCAGAAACTCCCAGAGCGTTCAGGCAAAAGAATATCCTTAAGGCTAATTTGTGTGTGCTGTGGAGGGCAAACAGTAAGGCATGGGTCACTAGGGACTTTTTCTATGACTGGTTACACCATGCATTTGCCCCCAATGTGAAAGATTACCTAACTGAAAAGAAATTAGACCTTAAGTGCCTCCTGGTGTTAGACAATGCTCCTGGTCATCCTACAGATGTGGCAGAGCGACTTTATGGGGACATGAGGTTCATTAAGGTGAAGTTTTTGCCTCCTAATACCACTCCTCTCCTGCAGCCCATGGACCAGCAGGTTATTGCAAACTTCAAAAAACTGTACACAAAAGCTCTGTTTGAAAGGTGCTTTGTAGTGACCTCAGAAACTCAACTGACTCTAAGAGAGTTTTGGAGAGATCACTTTAATATCCTCAATTGTGTAAACGTTATAGGTAAGGCTTGGGAGGGAGTGACTAAGAGGACCTTGAACTCTGCTTGGAAGAAACTGTGGCCAGAATGTGTAGACCAAAGGGATTTTGAAGGGTTTCAGGCTAACCCTGAGAGGAGTATGCCAGTTGAGGAATCCATTGTGGCATTGGGAACGTCCTTGAGGTTGGAGGTTAGTGGGGATGATGTGGAAGAGTTGGTGGAGGAGGACAATGAAGAACTAACCACTGATGAGCTGCTAGATCAACTTCAACAGCAAGAGGCCAGACCTGAGGAAACTGGTTTGGAGGAGGGGAGAGAGAAATTGAAGAAGTTGCCTACTACAAAGATTAAGGAAATCTGTGCAATGTGACTGAAAGTGCAAACCTTTATGGATGAAAATCACCCTCACACAGCTATTGCAAGCCGTGCTGGTGACTATTACACTGACAATGTTGTGAAACACTTTAGGGAAGTCATAAAGGAACGAGAGGTACAGGCCACTATGGACAGATATGTTGTGCGACAGAAGTCCAGTGACTCTGAAGCTGGTCCTAGTGGCATTAAAAGAAGAAGGGAAGTAACCCCAGAAAAGGACTTGACACCTCAAATCTTAATGGAAGGGGATTCCCCTTCTCAACATTAAGACTCTCTCCTCCTCCCATCCCATCAATCATCACCAGATCTTCAATAAAGGTAAGTGTCATGTAATTGTGCATGCCTTTTTCAGTTTGTGTGTATTAAAATTAATATTTCATGTGGTAAAAAAATTTTTTTTTCATACTTTGGGGTGTCTTGCACGGATTAATTTGATTTCCATTATTTCTTATGGGGAAAATTCATTCGCATAACGATAATTTCGCATAACAATGAGCTCTCATGAACGGATTAATATCGTTATGCGGGGGTCCACTGTAGTTGTTTATTTCCCAGAAATTTGGCATAAAAAATACAGTCGTAAGTTGAGTGGTCGTAAGTCGAGCAGGTCGTAAGTCGGATGGTAGGTGTATATACATACATATATATGTGGACATGGCAAAAAATAAAAACTTCCTACAGAGAGAAAAGAAAAAAAGGTGGGGGTGCTAAAAAACATCGTGCTCTAAGGCAGTGATCCTTGAAGCCATACATCGGGACACACTGAAAATGTGCACACACCCACACTGCACATGCGGTACAACATAGTTTGCACAGCAAATGACGCTTTTCTGTGCAAAAATCAACACTAAGCCATACACGAACATGCGAGAACACTGACTGAGAGGAATTAACATGACCTATATCTTCTCTTGAACATCTCGACAATACTAAAACAAAATGCTCACTGTGAGACTATAACACTCAATGTGACATCGTGTGGTGATGTCATGCGTGATGTGAGGGATGTCATGGGTTGACATCAGGAAGACATCATGAAGTTGGGCAGCATCATGGGTGACATCATAGGTGATGTCAGTGGAGTGCTGCAGCAGCAGACCACAGCATGTGGCTTGGGCTCTGGCTTAACTCACATGGCTTGCAGATCTACGTGGCTTCATGATCCATGGGGTTTTGGGATCCACGTGGCTTCGTGATCCACATGGCTTCGAGTAACTTCGGGCACTGGGATACACAGCTCTGGCAAGGAATTCACAGAGAATTCATAGAAACAGCATAGAGAGTGAGAGCAGCAGTGAGTGGTGCATGGTGGAGAGTAGTGTGGTGGCATACTGTGGGGCGAACATGGATGAGTGGCATAGGGTGGAACAAGGACCACCGAACCTACCTTCTCCCACCTCACAACACACGAGGGAGACACCCACTCTAGATGCTGAAATCACCAAAAACTCACCTCTGACTTGCTGAAATAGCTGTGCTGAGCTGAACAACAGCAGCAGACCCATATGCTGAACATGTGACTTGAAACATTGTGGGACACTGTGGTGTGGAGTTCCGGGGACGCCACTTGTATTTCTCAGAGATATTTGACAAATTTCTGCCTAGATCCTGCGTGTCTGGATGCTGAGACTTGCAGACACAACATCAGGATAACTCGCTGAGAGACAGATGCTTCTTGTGTGGGGTGATGAAGTGACGACAACTCCATTCCTCCCTTCCCTCTCTCTGGCAAACACCTGTGCTGCGACCACCGCTTCCACCAATGTTTTTAAAGTTAATTGTGTCATTCTTGGTAGTGGGGAGTAATGGTAAGGCTTCGGAGGCTTCTTACTTTATTTTGCGATATCGTGGGTACACAGGCAGTGTGTTAAGTGCCCTAGCCCCGAGAGGCCATGCCCGCGAGGGAGAGAGGAGTAGCAGGTGTTAACTCTGGGTGACATTGGTGTCGAGTGAGAGAGGGGCAGGGTGATGCGGGTTGAAGTGGCATGCCCACTGAGAGGCCTACCCTCTGGTGGGAAGCTATGGGAACTAGGCATGTAGGCTTACAGCCTACAAGTGGTCTGGCTTCGGAATAAGTCTCCTGAGTTGGACAGGAAATATTACAAGAATAAGAACTGTTAAGAAGTGTACAGGAAAGTGAATTTAAGTGTATATTGCATAAAAGTTGAAGCTTAATAATAATAATCTTTATTTCTAAAAGTACAGTAGGGCCCCACTTACACGGCAGGTTAGGTTCCAGGCTATTGCCAGAAAGCAGACATCACCGAAAAGCAGAACGCCATTTTTTTCCACTTACAAATGCCAGATAACAAGTTTATACTAATGTATATTAAGTTAGCAGAAGAGCTAAGCATTAAAAAACAATAAAAAGTAAAATACACACATAGTATACTCATTATTTACCTCAAAATATTTGTAGTCTTAATGTAGGGCAAAAGGCGAGTAGTATTTACTGTAAGAAGTCAGGTGTGGTAGGTATGGCAGCCCTCCTGGCCACCCCACCCACACATAATACACTATGATGCTCAAAGTTCCCTAGAGTGATAAAATGCATATACAGTACACTCATTACTTACCTTAAAATTTTTGTAGTCTTAATGGTCTTAATGTAGGGTAAGAGGTAGGGTAGGGTAGCCTGCCTGGCCACCCCAGCCACTGTAGACAAATGGATGAAGTGTCTAGTTGTGGTTCATAAACATTCATACAAACACCTTACATTGTGTACAAGTTGTTTCCACAGTGGTACAGTAGAATAAATAAAGACCAACACTTCCATTCTCATGTAATTTTTAGAAGGAATGATGCTCTGACATTATTATTATTATTATTACAAATTATTATTATTACAAGTTGTTGTTATTATTACAAATTATTATAATCATTAAAAAAGAAGTGCTAAACCCACAAGGGTCATGAATAGCTATAGATAGAGTGAAGGCATACGAAAGTAATAAATATCTAGTTAAGTTACTGGTGTCTGACTAGAGAAAACATAATTCTTCTGACCACTTGGTAAACAAATCTTATATTTATGTAAATTTCTATACTGTGGGTGTATGCATCATGTTTATATGTTACATAACATGTTTATTACAGTGGACCCCCCGCATACCGTACGCATCGCATAACGTTCAATCCGCATACTGCTCGCTTTTATCGCAAAAATTTTGCCTCGCATACCGCTCAAAAACCCGCTTACCGCTCTTCGTCCGAGACGCGTCCAATGTGCGCCCTTAGCCAGCCTCGCGTGCTGCCGGTGGCATTGTTTACCAGCCAGCCTCCGCAGTAACATCCAAGCATACAATCGGAACATTTCATGTTATTACAGTGTTTTTGGTGATTTTATCTGGAAAATAAGTGACCATGGGCCCCAAGAAAGCTTCTAGTGCCAACCCTACAGCAATAAGGGTGAGAATTACTATAGAGATGAAGAAAAAGATCATTGATAAGTATGAAAGTGGAGTGCGTGTCTCCGAGCTGGCCAGGTTGTATAATAAACCCCAATCAACCATCGCTACTATTGGTGGTACAGCTGCTGCTGCTGCAGTACCACCGTCAGCTGCTGCTGCTGCTGCTGCACTGTCAGCTGCTGCTGCTGCTGTAGCACCATCAGCTGCTGCTGCTGCTGTAGCACCATCTGCTGCTGCTGTAGCATCGTCTGCTGCTGCTGTAGCACTGTCAGCTGCTGCTGCTGTTGTACCACCGTCAGCTGCTGCTGCTGCTGTAGTACCATCTGCTGCTGCTGTAGCATCGTCTGCTGCTGCTGTAGCATCGTCTGCTGCTGCTGTAGCACTGCCAGCTGCTGCTGCTGTTGTACCACCGTCAGCTGCTGCTGTAGTACCGTCTGCTGCTGCTGTAGCATCGTCTGCTGCTGCTGTAGCATCGTCTGCTGCTGCTGTAGCATCGTCTGCTGCTGCTGTAGCACTGTCAGCTGCTGCTGCTGTTGTACCACCGTCAGCTGCTGCTGCTGCTGCTGTAGTACCGTCTGCTGCTGCTGTAGTACCGTCTGCTGCTGCTGTAGCATCGTCTGCTGCTGCTGTAGCACTGTCAGCTGCTGCTGCTGCTGTAGCACCGTTGTTGGTGTGGCTTATTGAGAATACCAAGAAACAATTAACCCCAGAGGATTTGCCACCCAGGATAACCCAAAAAAGTCAGTGTCATCGAAGACTGTCTAACTTATTTCCATTGGGGTCCTTAATCTTGTCTCCCAGGATGCAACCCACACCAGTCGACTAACACCCAGGTGAACAGGGAAAAATGCCTGGAACTAGTGCTCATATTGGTGAATTTAAAGCCAGCAAAGGTTGGTTTGAGAGATTTAAGAATCGTAGTGGCATACACAGTGTGATAAGGCCTGTTCTGGAAGAAAATGCCAAACAGGACCTACAGTACTCAGGAGGAAAAGGCACTCCCAGGACACAGTGTCTCATCAGTCATTGCTGCATCTTCAATAAAGGTAAGTGTCATTTATTCTTCATTTAGTAGAGTAGTACATGCACAATATATATTGTGCATGTACTACTCTACTATTGTGCATGTATCCTTCTCTTTGTGTGTAGGAAAATGTATATTTCATGTGGTAAAAATTTTTTTTTCATACTTTTGGGTGTCTTGCACGGATTAATTTGATTTCCATTATTTCTTATGGGGAAAATTCATTCGCATACTGATCATTTCGCATAACAATCAGCCCTCTTGCACGGATTAAAGTCGCTATGCGGGGGTCCACTGTATATAATTTTGAAAAAATATCATATTGGATTAATAGAAATGTCTATATTAGTGTAATATACGACATTTAATGCTCCCAAGAGATTACATGTATTATTATTAAGGCATCAAGAGTAGAGACACTTGTAGTGGTTTTAATGTGTACCTGCATGCCAGTACAGTGTGTAAGTATAATTAGGTACAGGTACACATAGGTATAATGATCAGAGTACATATAAAATATGCAATAACTTTAAAACACTTGAAATTTTGGAAAATTTCCACACACAATAGAGATATGTGCTCACGGAGAATGTAACTAAACCAGGTGGGGCACGCCGTATTTGAAAGACCGCTTGCAATATAGCAAATTTTTTTCATAATTTGAAATTGCCATATTAACGAAACACCGTAAGGTGAAACACTGTAAGGTGAAATGCCGTGAAGTGGGGCCCTGCTGTGCATGATGCAACTTATACAGGCCATAGCTGGCATCAGTAACATACAGTGGAACCTCGATTTTCGTTTGCCCTGGTTTTCGTCGAATTTGGTTTTCAACGTCTTTTTTTTGTCACAATTTTGTCCCAGTTTTCGTTCATCACCTCAGTTTTTGTTGGTCTACCATACCGAACGTGTCCGCCTGCCCGCATCCACACAAAGCATCCCACGCGTTCTGAGTCAGTCTGGCTTTGTTTCTTGTCGAGTGAGCATTACCCTGCTCATTCATCTGAAACATTTTTGTAATAATCCATTGTTTTGATACCTGTGGTCCTTGAGGGGGATTCTCCTTCCAGCCAATAACCTCTCCTCCTCCCTCTTCCCTCCTTGTGTTTTCCATACGCCAACAAGAGTCTTTAGTAAAGGTAAAAGTCATATTAAAATTCGTTTATCCATTTCATTAGTCCTTTATATTTATTTCTCATTGTTTTTTGTATGTAAGCTATACATAGTTATTCTCTATAAAATGTATTTTTGTTAATACTTTTGGGTGTCGGGAACAGATTAATTGGATTTGCATTGTTTCTTATGGGAAGTATTGCTTCAGTTTTCATCGAATTCGGTTTTCGTCAGACTTTCTGGAATGAATTAATGATGAAAACCAAGGTTCCGCTGTACAGTGGACCCTCGGGTAATGGCATTAATCTGTTCCAGAGAGCTTGCCTTTAATCGATTTTGCCATTAGTCAAATTAATTTTCCCCATAAGAAATAATGGAAATCCAATCAATCCGTTTCAGACAGCCAAAAGTATTAAAAAAATTTTTTTTTTAAAGATTAAATATAGATAAACATACAGAAAACAATGACAAATAAATATAAAGCACTAATAAAATGGATAAATGAGCATTTAACATCACACTTACCTTTATTGACTCTTGTTGGTGTATCTATCACATTTCATCTAATATGACATAATAAACAATATTAATAACATAAAAACATGATATATACTCTAGAATGAATAAAATATGTCATAATGTATGTGAGGAGTAAGCGTTGGTGGTGGTGGTGGTGTTGGGTTTATAAGGGCCACTGAGAGAAGCCGTACATATTAGTGGTGGTGGAGGCGGCAGGAGAAGCCACCAACACTATTCACACTTAAACAATGTATGTGATTTATAAATAAGAAATATTTACATTTTAATTTATAAATAAGTTTATTCAGGTATACACAAGTACAGTTACGTACATAGATTATCATACATAGCAGCATACAGTGGACCCCCGCATAACGATATTATTTCAATCCAGAAGTCTGTTTGGGTGCCGTTATAGACCGAATTTGTTCCCATAAGAAATATTGTGAATTAGATTAGTCCATTTCAGACCCCTAAAAATACACCTACAAAAGCACTTACAAAAATAAACTTACATAATTGGTCGAGTTGGGAGCTGATCGTTATCCGGGGGTCCACTGTATGTGTAAAGTACCCAGGATAACCCAAAAAAAGTCAGAATGACTTGCATATTTCCATTAGGGTCCTTTTATATTTACACTTATATTTACCTTTATGCTTACACTTTTATATACAGTGGTCCCTCGCTTTTCGTAGTTCTCGGCAATCGTAAATTTCGCCAATCATAGGGGTATTTTCGTATAAACATGGACTCGCTTTTCATAGGTTGACTCGCGAATAGTAGTTTGTCCGGGACGCGTACGCACAGTGTGAGCCAAGGCGGCCTCCTTACCCAGCCAGTCTGGCATTGCTTACCAGTGAGTGAAGGTCCCCTCAAGTGCTCCTACGAAATATTTCATAATATTTCACTCATTTTAGTGCTTGCAAGTACTAAATAAGCTACCATGGCTCCAAAGAAAGCTCCTAGTGCCAAGCCTGTGGTAAAGAAGGTGAGAAATATGTACAGTGACAAAGTCTTGGGCCATTTTAGGGAAGTGTTAAAGAGATGCCAGAAACAGAGCTCTCTCCACAGTTACTTTGCGAGACAGGACTAGAGTGACTCTCAAGGTGGTCCTAGTGGCATTAAGAAACAGAGAAGAGAAGCAATTGGTACCTGAGGTGTTGCTGGAAGGGGATTCCCCTTCCAAACTGTAAACAATCCACTCTCTCTCCTCCTCCAGTCTCCCATACACTAAGAAGAATCTCCAATAAAGGTAAGTGTTATGCTGTTAATGTTTCATTCATCATTTCCCATTGTATTGTTTATGTACTACATGTATATTTCATGTAAAAAAAATTTTTGTTTTAATACTTCTGGGTGTCAGGAACGGATTAATTGTATTTACATTATTTCTTATGAGGAAAATTGATTCGCAAATCGTAAATTTCGTTTATAGTAGCTCCACCAGGAACGGATTAATTACGAAAAACGAGGAACCACTGTACTTACCTTGGAGGAGATGTTAGTTTAATTAGTTAGTTTGATGGAGGAGATGCTGGCAGAGGTTTAGGGTGGTGGAAGATAGCAGGCCGGCGTATGTTCAGTTGCCCTATACACATCCAACAACATTGGAGAGTTACTTTTGTGTCGTTTTTCTATCGCTTACTCGCTTAACTTACTTGTATTGCTACACTGTTAATTCTACACTTTATTGCTGGCTGGCACTATAGCCTTTATATCATACATATCGTAGAATCACTGAATCACTGCAGAAGGGACATTCTCCCCTCTCTTCCTCCTCCACTTTGGTACTTTGCTACAAGTTTTTTCTTGAATTCTATTGTGCTTCTTTCCTTCTTTACCACAGGGCTGGCACTAGAAGCTTTCTTTGGGCCCATGGTGGCTTATTTAGCAGTTACAAGCACTAAAAACAATGGAATACAAAATATATCACATGTACACGTGAAATCATCCTCCTTGGCTTGTAAACACTGGCACACTGGCTGTACATAGGATCAGGCCGCGCGGACACGTTTGGGACGAATGTCCTTAACCGAGTTCTTGGGCATTAGCTGAGCCAATATTTTGACGCAAAAATGTGTCATTATCTGATTTTGGCATTAGCCGATGCCGCCGTTACCCAAGGGTCCACTGTACTACTATATTAAAAGCTCCTGGTTAGGCAAAAAATTTTGGGCAATTTAGGTTAATTTTATCCCCAGGTTGTGACCCACACCAGTCTACTAACTCCCGGGTACCTAATTACTGTTAGGTGAACAGGGACAGCAGGCGTCATAAGAAGACACATCCAGTGTTTTCACCCATACCAGGGATCAAACCTCAGACTTCAGTGTGTGAGCTGAATGCACTACCAACCCAGCTATGGGACACCATGTAGAATTTACCTGTCATCATTTGTTTATAAGACAAAGGATCAGCAATTTTGCCAGAGCACAACACTTTTAAATGATCCTTTTCACATATAGCAGAAGGGTAAAACATCCCTGGATGATTACGCTCTACCAACCTGTTATCTACCCTATGTTATAATATTAGGTTTGTTAGACATCTTGGTGAGGTATATTAATATTTTTTGGTGTGCTATCCAGTATTTTTGACACTGCTCTAGATTTTCTGGGCAGGGTATTAGAGTCTTAACAAAAGTTTGTTGATTCAGAAAAATGGACTTAATAGAAATACACTGCTATAATATAGTTAATACGCACAACGATTGGTCATTAAATTGATCAAAAGTAAACATTTTTCAATATATGTATAAGTGTCAAAAAGACTGCTCCAGGAAAAAAGAAAGTGTGAGCCACTTTCCTCCTTACTGGAGCAGTATTTTTAATGTCATATTGTCATTGAACATACAACTTACTGTCTGGATACAGTAGTATAATTGTTAAATTTAAATAGAGAAATTGTTGAGTATTATTTTCTATGGAATTTTGGTATAGATGTCCAGCAGGTGAGTGATTCTCATATATTTTGCTATTTTGGGCACAGATGCCATTTTCATTATTTTATACAGTACTGTATTGTTGATGTATATACATGTATAGGGAATCACTCGTTGAGGACATTATTTGTATTTTATGTGTCGTTCTGATGCTATATGAGATAATGATTTTTTATTAGTTTTACATGTATAAAATTGTACTCTTTACTGATTCTGTTTTATGTAACCTATTTACAGAAGGTTAGTGAATGTGGTGTGGCGTTATGTCCCTTGTAAGTACTGTACTCTTCTCTTGTCCTGTGTTGTCTTTGTCTTGGTTACTACTCTAGGCTTGATGAATTTAAGGAATTAATATGAAATATTAAAATGATTGGTATGTTAAAGAGATAACTGACTTGGCAGTAATTTGTCTTATAGTATGTAAGTGTTAAAACCTGACTTTTTGTTTTAAAAGGTTTACATTAATGTACTTATAAAGTGTCTTAGTTGTTTCACTTAATATCACATTGTTCTCATTTAAATGACCACTCTACTAGTATACTGCTTATATTTTTTTAATTCATTTTTGTAAGTTGAGTCAATAGATGACGATGATTATTTATTAACATAGTCAGTTTTCCTTTTTAGTGCACCAGTTTTGTAAATGTTTGTTTTTATAAGCCTTCAAACTTGGTGTATTGTGGCAGAGTACGGTAATGGTTGCCATGTCCTGCAAGTCATGTCATCTGCGTGTTTTCTGCACTGGTGTGTTGTTATTGTCTACCAAGTATTTTTAGATTTTGTGGCATTGAAACTCATACAGTAACAAAACACAGTTGAATGCTCCTACGTGTCAATCTGAAATCGATCAGTGATGTTTGTATAATACGTTTTTACAAGTAACATGCACATAGGAAACTTATGATGAATTTTTGATGCATCGTGGACCCCTCGTCTTGACTGTTGTCCAGGACAGATGGTAACGTCCTTGCACACTTCCTCTTCTGCTGTGGTATTATGGCATTTTTTCTTTGTAATAAGATTTGTTTCAGATTTTGGCTTTTTGTTTGATATAATCTCTTATTTTTTAAATATCTCTTTAATTTATTTAATGTTGACACTCATAATAAAATAGAGGTTTGGTGAGGAAATGAAATTCCTCTGCCTAGTTTTGAATTTAGGGGTCGTATGCCAAGCAACCCCACCCCCTTCAAAAAAAAAAGAGGGCACATCAAAAAAAAAAATTGTAAATAATCAAATCTGTTGGTGAGAATCCCTCCAGTAAAAACATTGTACATGAGAGCCCTGTTTGTACAGCTATTAGCCTCCCAACCCTGTACGGTACGGCAAAATTGCTGGTGAGTGGAAGTGTTTTTTTTTTTTTAATGTCAAATGTGTCTAAAATGCTTGAAACACATTTACACTGTCATATATTAAGTGCTCAGTACAGCTAGGCACAAAAAAAATAAAAAAGCAAAATAAATACGCAGTACATACAATACTTACTTTAAAATATGGTGCCAGTCGCCATTCCCTTACACAACTGTTGTACAAAAACGATGGAAAAGCTGTAAGAGTACTGAACATAATGAACAATGACTCGGTTGAAAGTCAACAAAAACATGGAACATCGAAAAGAGGGTGCTGTATATGCAGGGCCCTCCTGTTTAAGTAAATCTTGTTATTTATGAAGTTTGTGAATTTGGGGGTTTGACAGCACAGCCAAAGTTAAGATTTGTGATCAACAGGTTATCACTGTATTGTGGAGAGTGTAATACATAATTCTTTATGGTTTGTATATAATTGTATATAAATGTTGATGAAGATAGGGAAGCTGTGATTTCGTGTATAGGGCAAGGAGGAACAACATCTTGTAGGAGTGAGGAAGAGCCAGTTGTGAGTGTGGGGGAAGTTCGTGAGGCAGTAGGTAAAATGAAAGGGGGTAAGGCAGCCGGGATTGATGGGATAAAGATAGAAATGTTAAAAGCAGGTGGGGATATAGTTTTGGAGTGGTTGGTGCAATTATTTAATAAATGTATGGAAGAGGGTAAGGTACCTAGGGATTGGCAGAGAGCATGCATAGTTCCTTTGTATAAAGGCAAAGGGGATAAAAGAGAGTGCAAAAATTATAGGGGGATAAGTCTGCTGAGTATACCTGGCAAAGTGTATGGTAGAGTTATTATTGAAAGAATTAAGAGTAAGACGGAGAATAGGATAGCAGATGAACAGGGAGGCTTTAGGAAAGGTAGGGGGTGTGTGGACCAGGTGTTTACAGTGAAACATATAAGTGAACAGTATTTAGATAAGGCTAAAGAGGTCTTTGTGGCATTTATGGATTTGGAAAAGGCATATGACAGGGTGGATAGGGGGGGCAATGTGGTAGATGTTGCAGGTGCATGGTGTAGGAGGTAGGTTACTGAAAGCAGTGAAGAGTTTTTACGAGGATAGTGAGGCTCAAGTTAGAGTATGTAGGAAAGAGGGAAATTATTTCCCAGTAAAAGTAGGCCTTAGACAAGGATGTGTGATGTCACCGTGGTTGTTTAATATATTTATAGATGGGGTTGTAAGAGAAGTAAATGCGAGGGTCTTGGCAAGAGGCGTGGAGTTAAAAGATAAAGAATCACACATAAAATGGGAGTTGTCACAGTTGCTCTTTGCTGATGACACTGTGCTCTTGGGAGATTCTGAAGAGAAGTTGCAGAGATTGGTGGATGAATTTGGTAGGGTGTGCAAAAGAAGAAAATTGAAAGTGAATACAGGAAAGAGTAAGGTTATGAGGATAACAAAAAGATTAGGTGATGAAAGATTGGATATCAGATTGGAGGGAGAGAGTATGGAGGAGGTGAATGTATTCAGATATTTGGGAGTGGACGTGTCAGTGGATGGGTCTATGAAAGATGAGGTGAATCATAGAATTGATGAGGGGAAAAGGGTGAGTGGTGCACTTAGGAGTCTGTGGAGACAAAGAACTTTGTCCTTGGAGGCAAAGAGGGGAATGTATGAGAGTATAGTTTTACCAACGCTCTTATATGGGTGTGAAGCATGGGTGATGAATGTTACAGCGGGGAGAAGGCTGGAGGCAGTGGAGATGTCATGTCTGAGAGCAATGTGTGGTGTGAATAGAATGCAGAGAATTCGTAGTTTGGAAGTTAGGAGGAGGTGCGGGATTACCAAAACTGTTGTCCAGAGGGCTGAGGAAGGGTTGTTGAGGTGGTTCGGACATGTGGAGAGAATGGAGCGAAACAGAATAACTTCAAGAGTGTATCAGTCTGTAGTGGAAGGAAGGCGGGGTAGGGGTCGGCCTAGGAAAGGTTGGAGGGAGGGGGTAAAGGAGGTTTTGTGTGCGAGGGGCTTGGACTTCCAGCAGGCATGCGTGAGCGTGTTTGATAGGAGTGAATGGAGACAAATGGTTTTTAATACTTGACGTGCTGTTGGAGTGTGAGCAAAGTAACATTTATGAAGGGGTTCAGGGAAACCGGCAGGCCGGATTTGAGTCCTGGAGATGGGAAGTACAGTGCCTGCACTCTGAAGGAGGGGTGTTAATGTTGCAGTTTAAAAACTGTAGTGTAAAGCACCCTTCTGGCAAGACAGTGATGGAGTGAATGATGGTGAAAGTTTTTCTTTTTTGGGCCACCCTGCCTTGGTGGGAATCGGCCAGTGTGATAAAAAAAAAAATATATAATTGATGTAGTGTACAAGAGTTGTGACCACAAGAGTTCTCTTAATCATAAACTGTCATTGACAGTCACTTGTACTGTTTGTTTCTAGCAGGGTCATCCCCTTTGTCAGGTGACAAAGGGGTTCTTGATCAAAGGAACTGGACTTTGTCTACCCTTCTTATGTTGAATCTAAGTAATCTTAAGTTTTCCTCTTCTTTTGGCCTTAATGGGGATTCTGTATCTCTCCTTTTGTGATATCCAGCTAATAGACAAAAGGAAAAAGAATTGCTAATGACTCTGTTGTAGCTTCATTCCTCTGCGATGGGTCATTCCACCTAATGGAAAAACGGATCATCTTAGGGCATTTCATGTGACCCTCTGGTTAGACAGAGTACATACCTGTGCCCACTCTCAAGAGGATTTCCAGGAAACACTACTGCCACTTCCTGTCAGTGCAGCAGGTAGCAACAAGGAGGTTTACAGGAAACAGTGCTACTTCCTGTCAGTGCAGCAGGCAGCATCAAGGTGGTTTACAGGAAACAGTGCTACTTCCTGTCAGTTCAGCAGGCAACATCAAGGTGGTTTACAGGAAATAATGCTACTTCCTGTCAGTGCAGCAAACAACATCAAGGTGGTTTACAGGCAACTACCACCACTTTGTCAGTGCAGCAGACAGCATCAAGGTGGTTTGCAGGCAACACTACTTCCTGTCAGTGCAGCAGACAGCATCAAGGGGGTTTACAGGAATCACTACCACCACTTTCTGTCAGTGCAGCAGGCAGCATCAAGGTGGTTTACAGGAAACAACACTACTTCCTGTCAGTGCAGCAGACAGCATCAAGGTGGTTTACAAGCAGCTACCACCACTTTGTCAGTGCAACAGACAGCATCAAAGTGGTTTACAGGAAACAATGCTATTTCCTGTCAGTGCAGCAGGCAGTATCAAGGGAATTTACAGGAATCACTACCACCACTTCCTGTCAGTGCAGCAGGCAGCATCAAGGTGGTTTACAGGAAACATTACTTCCTGTCACTGAAGCAGACAACAGCATCAAGGTGGTTTTACAGGAAATAATGCTACTTCCTGTCAGTGCAGCAGACAGCATCAAGGGGGTTTACAGGAATTACTACCACCACTTCCTGTCAATGCAGCAGACAGCATCAAGGGGGTTTATAAGAAACATTTCCTGTCAGTGATGGTGACCATGTCTCACGATGAACACCTGGCTTCTTTGTTTATTGGAACTGTCTCCATATTTTTTTTTTTTATTTTAAGATGGCTGAGACCTGTCTTTATTCTCCAGGATCTTCAATGACCTCAACACCCTCTACCAACCCCAGAACAGCTATGGATGCTCCCCAGTACACACAACTGCTTTTAGCACCCACTTCATGCTCAAAAATCAGTACTGGTGTACTGTTTCTTCTAGGGCCCTCTGACCACTGCTTTGCCTTGCCTGTGGAACCAGCTTTCCCATGAGACAACTATGATTGGATCATAACTGTGCCTTAAGAGGGACTCTAGGTCATGTGCTAGAAGACAATGACAGAGCAGCAACTACTTTGATAAAGTACATGCTCACACACCTCCATCACATAATAAGCACACCACCTGCAAACCCTTCCCGCTAACAGTAATCTTCCAAAATGGACATTGGCAAAAAAAGAAAACTCGCTACAATCAACAAATCTTGAAGCACTCCTAAGTGGCCACAAATTTACACAAGACCTTAAGACCCATGAAGTTCCCTCGCTTGTTGGTGACAAAATTGAACCAACACTGCAACAAAGCTGCAAATGCTGGAATATAATCACCCCACAAAATATTGCAGTAAGAATTAGAAAGTACAGTACCTTGAGGGGAACAGTACACAAATAACCACCGCACATAAGAGAGACTTATGATGTTTTGGACAATTAAGTAGTCACGCCACTAGTTAATGGTCCAAGTTAGACTGAAACATCAAAAATTTCAGTCTCCCATGAGTGGGTTATTTGTGTGAAACATTGTGGATCACACAAAGAAAGTTTAATCTGTGGATAAATGGATCATAATTACCTAACTGGTGTCTTTATTTTCATCCGGAAGAGAGAGATCTGATGTTTGAAGGAGAGAAAAAAAGTTTGCCATATAAACAAGCTATGAATCATCAATGGCAAGAAGATAATACCATGTTGCTTGTACCCCAGAGTTGTCCAGCAGCCTCAGCACCCAGTGATGCAATTTCTAACACAGTTACTTCAGTGTCCATTCCTTACAATGTTCTCATCTTTAATGTTTCTTCCTCTTCACCAGCTAGGGCCTCTACTGTCTCCCAGCCTACAGTCTCCTCTCCAGGTGTTCCTCTAGCACTTATTCCACAACCCCAAAAAACCTGCAAAACTTTCCACCTTAAGACCTCTTTACCACCTGCACATCTTCTCCCTACTATTTCCGGGTGCTGTGATGATTCGTTTTTGCCCTCGTACACTCCTCCATCTGTAGTAACAACTGACTCCTCAGAACCCCTTCTTTCCAGAAGAACTGCCAATATCTTTATTCCCTCCATCTATTTTCATCTGTTGTATCTTTTCATTAATTTCGAAGATACTCAGTTATTTCAGAATTTTATCAAAGAAACAGGTCCAGAAATGGACCTTGACAAATTTCATCTTAAGGAAGATCCAGTTTCCTTTGGGAAATTAAAACTCATAGATGTGTCATTTGTTTACTACTCCGTCTTCAACAATACATTATCTTCATCAACTTCAAAATCTTGTACCTTAGATACTCGTGCTGTCTTCAGAACCCCCAGCACTCCTTGCCTCTTTTGAACGACATACCCAACACAGATCCCTTCGTACTTTGCTGCTGTCATCCCATATAGATTTTACTGACTATTCTGCAGTGCTGTATGACCCTTTTCAGTTTAGTGCTTTATTTGATTATAATAATACTGACTATTCTAATCCATAGCCACCACCTGCCACTGTATACCATTGTAGTATTGGTAGGGAATTATGTGAATATTACAATGGAAGATTGGAAAATACTGGAGGTGTCAGGGACAGTGTCAGATGTTGATTTCTCATGTTTCCCATTTATGTATTTGTTTGCAAAAACCTGAACAATGTAACAGTTTAATTTCCTGTTTCTGGCTGTTTTTTTTTTTTTCAGTTACTTAACCCTCGTTCCGGTCACACAAAAGTGCACTTCTAGTGTGTGATGATCTACCTTTTTCAATTTTCATTCGTACCTCTCCTCACTACACCACAGCCACTGTATATTAGACAAGTGTTACGATCTGCTCTTTGTACCTATTTCCCTCACTCCTCATATCTTTAACTGATATACAGATTTTTGTGTTCCTGTCTACACCACTTTTTTTTTATTAAATAATTTTTTTTTTTTTTTTTTTGGGGGGGGGGGTTATATTGTGACTGATAGAGACATGCTAGTCTTTTCTTACCCATTACTTCTCCATGCTTTGAAAATTGGTATTCCAACAACACATCTAGATCCTCAGAGACTCACACATGGATATCTCTGCTCCTCCTCCACAGCACTAGAGTTTGATTGGATAGTAGTAAATATTCTCTGTCACATTGATCATTTCTCTATTTTCATTACTACTTCCTGCTCTCATGGTTTGACTTCGCCGATTCTCACAAACATGCAGACTAGACATTTTTTGCACCGCAGGCAAGAAAGATTCATGATAATATACACTTGGAAAATCCTAGAGGGACTGGTCCCAAATCTGCAAATGGAAATCACTCCCTATGATAGCAAAAGACTCGGCAGGTGGTGCAACATCCCCCAATGAAAAGCAGGAGTGCCATGAGTATGCTGAGAGACAATACAAGATTGTTCAACTGCCTCCCAGCATACATAAGGAGAATTACCAATAGACCCATGGCTGTTTTCAAGAGGGAGCTGGACAGGCACCTAATGTCAATTCCTGACCAGCCAGGCTGTGGTTCGTATGTCGGTTTGCACGAGGCCAAGAATAACAGCCTGGTAAATCAGGCCCAGGTCCACCATGAGTTCTGATCATAGACCAGGCCACAGGGGTGTTGACCCTCAACACCCTCCAGGTATAGTCCAGTTAGTAAATTCGTAAGACAGGAACGCCCCTTTGTAAAACCGTGTTGAGAATCATTAATCAATCTGTGCCTGTCAAGATGGCTACGAATTGCATCGGCAATTATTGATTCCATAAATTTTCCCACCAATAAGCCTTACCCCCATAGTGGGAAAATTTATGGAATCAATAATTGCCGATGCAATTCGTAGTCATCTTGACAGGCACAGATTGATTGATGATTCTCAACATGGTTTTACAAAGGGGCGTTCCTGTCTTACGAATTTACTAACTTTTTTCACTAAGGTGTTTGAGGAGGTAGATCATGGTAATGAATACGATATTGTGTATATGGACTTCAGTAAGGCTTTCGATAGAGTTCCACACCAGAGGCTATTGAGGAAACTTAGGGGACACGGAATAGGAGGAGAAACTTTTTTCCTGGGTAGAGGCATGACTGACAAATAGACAGCAGAGAGTTTGCATAAATGGGGAGAAATCAGAATGGGGGCACGTCACAAGCGGTGTTCCTCAGGGGTCAGTGTTGGGCCCGTTGTTGTTCACAATTTACATAAACGACATAGATGAGGGAATAAATAGCGACATAAGCAAATTTGCTGATGACACCAAAATAGGCCATCCATTTCATTCTAATGAGGACATTAGAGCACTCCAGGATGATTTGAATAGACTGACTCAATGGTCGGAGAAGTGGCAGATGCAGTTTAATATTGACAAATGCAAAGCTCTAAATGTTGGACAGTTAAATAACCATGCCACATATAAACCACATAATGTAGATCTTAATACTACCGATTGCGAAAAAGATTTAGGAGTTCTGGTTAGCAGTAACCTAAAACCAAGACAACAGTGCATTAGTGTTCGCAATAAAGCTAACAGAATTCTCGGCTTCATATCTAGAAGTATAAATAATAGAAGTCCTCAGGTTGTTCTTCAACTCTATATATCCTTGGTTAGGCCTCGTTTAGACTATGCTGCTCAGTTCTGGTCACCGTATTACAGAATGGATATAAATGCTCTGGAAAACGTACAAAGGAGGATGACAAAGATGATCCCATGTATCAGAAATTTTCCCTATGAGGATAGACTGAAGGCCCTGAATCTGCACTCTCTCGAAAGGCGTAGAATTAGGGGGGATATGATCGAGGTGTATAAATGGAAAACAGGAATAAATAAAGGGGATGTAAATAGTGTGCTGAAAATTTCCAGCCAAGGCAGGACTCGCAGCAATGGTTTGAAGTTGGAAAAATTCAGATTCAGGAAGGATATAGGAGAGCACTGGTTTGGTAATAGAGTTGTGGATGAGTGGAACAAGCTCCCGAGTACAGTTATTGAGGCTAAAACGTTGTGTAGTTTTAAAAATAGGTTAGATAAATACATGAGTGGGTGTGGGTGGGTGTGAGTTGGACCTGACTAGCTTGTGCTGCTGGGTCTGGTACAGTGCTCCATACTTGAGTGGAGATGACCAGACTGGGTGGGTCATTGGGATAATCCGGGGGGTGGGTCATTGGTCTAATCCGGGGGGGGGGACATGGACCTGCTCCGCATGGGTCAGTAGGCCTGTTGCAGTGTTCCTTCTTTCTTATGTTCTTATGTTGTATACTCCAGGTATTCTACAATGTTTGAGCATCACCTCATTTGTTTCTCAAGCTACATTACCTTAGTTCCTGTATTTTCTTTAATCCAAACTAAAGTGGGAGCCTATGGCAATAGATTTTACATCCCGTGTTGAAGAAAATTACAATGTTTCCTTCACACTGCAAACTCACACTGAAGCTGTCACCAAGTGGGCCCGATGATATCCATGTTTGTGTGTTCAATACTTGCACCTTAAACCACTAGTTTTTCTTTTACACCTGTTCAAGCATATTTGCTCTGAAGTGGTTATATCTCTTCAATGGAAAGCAGCAGTGGTTCTCCCTTTTGAAAAGCCAGGTTGTACTTCAAGCTAAGAAGACACTTCTTATTATACATCCATTGCTCCTACCAGTGCTATTTGTAAGTGATAAAACACATGGTTAACACACAACTTATGTGGTACTTAGCAACACGAGGCTTCCTCTTCTCCCATCAGTTTTGTTTTAGAAGGGTGTCACCAGTGATGTCTTTACTCCATCTTGATGTATACTATTCTTTCAGAACTCTCTAGACTGATGCTGGTAAAGAAGTTGTCAACATAAACAGCTGACTTGTTTGGTTATGCCAGGGTTTTAGTTAGAGCAGTGACAGTTTTATAAGTGATATTTATCTGCTCCTCATCTGAGACCTTGGCTTCACTTTCAGTAAAATTTAAGACTCCCCTGATACAGGAGTATGTTGTGGATGTAAGCCACAGCACCGTGTCTTCCCTTGCAGATGACGCCTGAATTTGCATGACAGTGTCCTCTATTGAAGACACTGCAAGACTCCAGGTGGACATCAACCAAATCTTAAATGGGCCGCAGAAAGCAATGATGAGAAATTACAATTACTCCGATATGGAAAATGTGAGGAAATTAAAACTATATTGGATTATAAAACAAATTCCAACCACACAATAGAGCAAAAAACTAATGTAAAAGACCTGGGAGTGATCATGTCAGAGGATCTCACCTTCAAAGACCATAACAGTGTATCAATTGCATCTGCTGAAATTGTTGACCTAGAAAATGTAGAGAGAACCTTCACTGCACACAATTGCAATAAAACACCTAAATTACTGGGAACACGAAGTTCCTCAACCTATACTCCCTAGAACACAGGTGGGAGAGATACATGTTTATATACATTTGGAAAATCCTAGAGGGATAGTACCAAACTTGCACACAAAAATCACTCCCTATGAAAGCAAAAGACTTGGCAGACGATGCAACATCCCCCCAATGAAAAGTAAGGGTGCCACTAGCATAAGAGAGAACACAATAAGTGTCAGGGACCCAAGACTGTTCAACTGCCTTCCAGTATACATTAGGGGGATTACCAATAGACCCCTGGCTGTCTTCAAGAAGGCACTGGACAGGCACCTAAAGTCAGTACGTACCTGACCAGCCGGGCTGTGGTTCATACTTCGGGTTGCGTGCAGCCAACAGCTACAGCCTGGTTGATCAGGTCCTGATCCACCATGAGGCCTGGCCACAGACCAGGCCACAGGGGCATTGACTGTATACTCTAGGTATCTGCACTTTATCTCCCCCCAAAATTTTGAAGCCCCATTTGTGTGGCTTGGTCTTAATGTATTGCCTCAAGTTACCAGCACAAGTATCCATAGACATCCATGAACTTATCATTTGACTGCTCATGGGTGCATGAAACTTTCCCAAACTGTTTAGTTATGTGATCAGATACACAGGTCTGATTGTGAAGAACCTATCCACAGAAGCGCTCTAAAACGGGGCCTTCCTGTACTGCTGCACATGTGGTCTCCAATGTATAATGAAGAGAAAACCTGTTGGCCAGCAGTAATGTCATTCAGTTCCCATATAACTAGCAGTCTATGAAAATTTCCTGATTTGGCCAATATGTTGTGCCTGTTTTGGCTATGAGAATGCAATAGGATTAATATATGCCTATGTTGGTATGCTTTCTATACTCCATTGGTATCCTTGTGGTTCACTCAATTGGTCTTCTGATTTTCTCCCACCTGAGCTAGGTGGGACCTACATATGGGTATGTTTGATACCTACTATTTATATTCATCTATCGATAAATATATACCTATTTGTTAGAAGATTTTTTCTCGGATTATTAATCTAGAGGGTTAGTAACCCAGGATAACACAATAAAATCAGTTCATTATAGAGGACAAGCTGTGATGAATGTATACCTTAAATTGTGGGTGTCCTATAGCTAGATTGGTAGTGCACTCAGCTTACACACTGAGGTCCAGGGATCGATCCCTGGTATGGCTAGAAACAGTAGGACATGTTTTCTTAAGACCTGCTAAAAATAGGTACCTGGGTGTTATTCAACTGGTGTGGGTCGCATCCGGGGACAAAATTTACCTAATTTGCCCGAAATGTTCTGCATAGCAATCGGATTTCTATATAGTAGTATGTCATTGATGTCAGCTATGGTCTGTTTACCTTGTACATGTACTTTTAGAAATAAATATTATTATTATTGAACACGTTTCAAGATAGAGCAGTGTGCGGTAGAAAGTTGACAGTTTTCTTTGAGAACTGAAGGTTTCGTTTTCTTTGGTAGCGAGGATGGATAACTGTTATAGTGCCTTCTCATCAGTTGTAAAATATATAATAATAATAATAATAATAATAATAATAATAATAATAATATCTCTATTTACTACAAGTACATGTACATGGTATACAGACCATAGCTGACATCAATGACATACTACTGTATATTAAGCCCCTTGTTATGCTGAACATTTCGGACAAATTAAGTCAGTGCCCCAGGATGCGACCCACAGCAGTCGGCAAACACCCAAGTACCCATTTTACTGATGGGTGAACATAGACAACAGGTGTAAAGAAACACGCCCAATGTTTCTACCCTGGCTGGGAATCGAACCCATACCTTCGCCGTGTGAAGCTTTATCCACCAGGCCATCAGAGCCCGTATAACTTTTATTCAGGTTCATTTTTATTTGTTTTATAGGCGGTATTATAAATTTTTACACTGCATTAACACGTAGTTGTTACAGGCAGATATTGATTTTTAAATGATGCAGATTTAACGTAGAATAACAAAACGGTGAAACTTTTTTTTTTTTTTTTGGGGGGGGGGGGTCCTAGATTTTGTTGGGATTATTGATTTATAACATTTTCTGGTTTAGCTCTCAAATTGATTATACTACTGCTAATAATAATTGGATTATTATGGTAATAAATGGTATAAAATACCGACACAATGGAAATATAAACACAAATGCAGCATTCTTTACCTGACCTCAACATTCTGACTATAAATACTCTCGTACCTTCCAACCCCAGGTAGATCCGTGTGTGACTTGAGAAAGCCCACTGTGTGGGTGAAACGTTGTCAATAAAGGATCACATTATACTGCATTTGTGTTTATATTTCCATTGGATTATTAACTGAGAGCGTTATCCACCCAGGATAACCCAGTAAAATCAGTGCATCATCGGGAACTGTCTTATTTCCATTGTGGTCTTTATATCTCTCCCAGGATGCCACCCACAACAATCGACTAACACCCAGGCTGGCGACTGCGTTCTGTTGAGTGCCGATGGTTTTCGTATAAGATCGATCACTTCGTGCGTCCATCATTTTAGCGTTAGGGAATCACCTGGTGTTGAGCATGACGACTCGGCCTTCTTGGTCGCGGTGCAGACGATCAAATGTAGCAAAGGCTTACGGTTCAGGCAGTGACGTATTCGCTAGAAGACAGAAGAAGAAGGTTCAGCATGCCGCCAGCAGGAGAAAGGCCCCCTGTATATTAACCCTTCTGAAAGCTGTTGCCACCACCAGCCCAGCGGTTCCCGGCACCAGACCGATAGTTATTAGCCAGGTTGGCCGGCGGCTTGGGAGCTCCAGACCAGCAGTCTGCCTTTCGCAAAGTCGAGGCATACCGCGCACGACGATTGCCGCGATTCGGGATTAACATGTCCTTCATTTCTTCATCGACCGTTAGTGCAAGAGGCAGCCGAAGCTGCGACTTGAGCCTGATCTTCGTTGAGGTTAGCTTGTCAGACTGCGCCGAAGAACAAGCCTTCAGCAGTGCAAGCTTGTCAAGCTGAAGATTGGCCCTCCATATTCTGCAGCTTCAAAAACAGGCCCGTTTCACGAAGCTGCAATACAGGTTAAGCTTTACTGGAGAGAAGGCAGGGCTTGGAGGTTTCAGAAAGCTTATTGCCAGGAGTAGACTTAGGATCACTCCGTTGCCAGTCAGCCTTAGAGTTGTGTTCAGCCAGCCATAGCCGTGGAGCAACAAGAAGCAAGGGTGTCCAAATAACGTCCTTCAGCTGCACAGCCTATCGCAACAGACACAAACTTCCTACAAGATTGCCTGGCAGAGAAGGTGATCTCCCTAAGTTCTACTCCCTGCACAACTCCAACCAACCCAAGCACCCCCTTCCAGCTGCCCAAGCCTACTTTAACTGGAATGTGCTGGAAGAACTTTCTAACATCGCTAAGGAAACCTTTGAAACTGGCAAGGGAATATGAGGGCCAATCTTCAGATTGACCTAACACACTGCTGGAGCATATTCTTCAGCACAGTCACCACAGCTATCCTCCAATAGAAGATCAAACTCAATCGCAAACTTCAGTACCTTCTCCCTGCACTAACAGGTCGATGGAAGGAAATGGGACGCGAATCCCTGATAAACAACTTCATCGTCACGCACCCTTAACCGACTACGAAAAACAAGCACTGGAGTCTGGGACTCAAATTTACCACCAACATACGCAAACCCTAACTATCAACTCAATCCTAGTTACCTAGGAAAAACCTATAGACACAGTGACAGCAACTTCCAGAAGGGTTATATACAGGCCTCCTTCACTGCAGCTTTCTTTTATGTGAACTCTTCCTTCTTCTAATCTTCCCTAGACGATACATCACTGCCCTCCCCTTAAGAACCTCGCCAACGACCTCCCCAACATTATCGTCACCTTACCGCCGACCACAAAGGAGGTGGAGTCGACACATCAACCAACACCAGCGACTACAACACTAAAATGGTGGACCTTTGAATGATCAATCTACATACGAACCCCATCAGCACTCAACAGTGGGAGATGCTCACCAGATTTTCTATACAAAACCAGACAAACACTCAAATGCACTAGAGAAGGGAAGAAACTTCTTGTACTTACTTAACTACAACCCTAAAACCAGCACACATGTATGGTTTTAATCCCAAGACCCATAAACACAATACTCCTCTCCCAGACCTATCACGTCGAGGAAATAGGCAGTGCCCACACAAACCTAGCCGGAGTCTCTTGCCAAACATCTTTCCTGCCTTCCTGGGGACCATCAGCTCCCCTGCTCTTCATCTTAAACACTCAGGCGACCCTCTCCTTCAACCGCATCCGTAACCTCTCCATCCGTAACAAGAAACTAAGCAGTTTGATGTGACTTCGCTCTCTTCACAAAAAGTACCTACCAAAAAGCAATCGAGGTTCTACGACGTAAAGTCAATCAGGACCCTTAATCTTCCCTCTACCTCCCCGGAGATTTTGTTGACTTGATTGAACTCTGTGTTAATTTCAACTGTTCTTTTTCTTTTCAATAACAAGCTCTACAAAACAAACCTCCCACGGCATGTAGGGAACGGGGTCCCCATAAGGCGCCAGTCCTCAGCCTAACTTTATACATGGAACAGTCCTAGAGTCTCCGAACACTTCGCCAACATCATCCCTCCTTCAAGCGTCACTTCTTGGTTATTACATTACGGACGATGTCCTCCCGTAATAACTCCAAAAAACGTTTTGATGTATGGTATTCTTTCAGGCACGGCTCAACGCAGCGCTTGGAACCTGGCGATCCAGTTTATACCTAGAAGAAGAGTCCCAATGACAAGCTACCTTTCCTCGACGTCCTCAGATTCCACAAAGTAGACAACAACCCTAAGATTTCAAGTTTATCGGAAACCCACCTCCAATGCAAAATGATCTCACACACTTCTTATTCCAGTCCAAGATACCAAGACCAAAAGAGGCATCATCAACGGGTTTTTCCTAAGAGCATACCTGAATTTAGTAACTCCTGAGTTTCTTGGACGAGGAATGTACATACATTCACCAAACATTCACTGAGTTACATTTTTCCTCTTCCTTTTCCATCAAAGACTGCAAGAAAAGAGCTCTTCTTCAGATCATTAATTCTCCACGCATCAACACCTAACTTCCCAACAAAAGTTATAATTTTTCCCAACAGCCAGGTTGCACTGAACGTCTCAAAAGTACTTTCACAAGCTAACACCAGAGTCGCCATCCGCTTCACTTCAATAAAGGATCTAACCAGGACAGGGAAAATCCAAGCACCACGAACCAGTCAACACCGGCAGGAGTTTACACTCATACCCCGTGGTAGGCCAGGTACAAGATTTACGTTGGTGAAACAGCAAGAAACCTCGACACCCTACCCCAATGAACACATTTACGCATGTAGGAACGATAACTTGAACAACGCTCCTGTGTACAACACCGAAATTCCACCAATCATCTCATGGTAAATTCAGAGACGCCTAATTAGTGATCAAAGAAACTAATTTCCGGCAGACGAAAGTGCCTCGAACTCAGCACTGATCACCGTCACCACAATTAAACAAAAACAACGGCAGCTTCCACCTATCTCCGAAGTCTTAGCAAGAATCCTCCTAAAAACAGTAAACCCTGCCATCACATAGTCTCCTCCTGGTTATACTACACAAAGCACATTACAGAGAGTGGAACACTGAAACAACCTGCCTCTTTCCCACTTCTACATCTGTCCAACCTATATATGTTACCCAAGTAATAGCTTTTATATCCCTTTTTATCTACGTAATGAATTCAATTGCCTCTACCATATTGTATTACGCTTTTGTCACTACTCCACTACTACTACTACCACTACCACTAGTGAACATCGAAATGGTACCTCTACCTAGTATTCACCTCACTCTGAGCCTTATATACTACTTCTGTAAATCCATGTACTTGTTTGTAATGGCTTTGATAAAGCTTCCTGGAGAGCGAAACGTTGCCACATGAAGACATATAATTATTATTATTGAGTCGAATCTGATTGCCCCCCCCTCCCCTTCCCTCCCCTCCCCTTCCCTCCCCTCCCCTCCCCTTTCCTCCGTAATTTACAGCTGGAGGAAGCCCTGGAGGACTTACCACCAACCTGTTCACTGTATCACTGCTTATAAAAGCAAGAAACTCCACAAAATATCTCCAGTGAAAGGCTGGGGAGCGATGAGTACACTAAGATATATCTCAATAAATGTAAAGGGACCAAGACTCAACACCCACCCTTCGTGCACAAGGGAGAATACTAATAAACCTTTGGCTGTCTTAAAGAGAGCTTCAGGTTTCTTAAGTCAGTTCGTGATCGACCGTACTCGGTGCATTCATTGGACTGCGTGTCGCTGACACCAACAGCTTGGTCCATCAGACCAGTCACCAAGAGGCCTGGTCTGAGACCGGGCCACGTGGATGGTGATCCCCAGCAACCTGTAATAGATATTGTAGCGTCAATAATGTACTGTAGTGCTTCTCCATACTCTCGTCCTCCCCTCCCATCCTCCACACACCACCAGGACACACCACCAGGACACACCACCAGGCTACACCACCAGGCTACACCACCAGGACACACCACCAGGCTACACCACCAGGCTACACCACCAGGACACACCACCAGGCTACACCACCAGGACACAGCATCAGGCAGCGGCCGCAGGGAGCTGCTTGCCGATATTAATTGGATCTGAGAAAGTTGTCAGGTTTTTATTGTACAAGTTTGTGGGAATGTGGAGACCAGCAGCACCAGGTACTGGTACTGGTAGTGGTACTGGTAATGGTGGTGGTGGTACTGGTAGTGGTGGTGGTGGTACTGGTAGTGGTGGTGGTGGTACTGGTAGTGGTGCTGGTAGTGGTACTGGTAGTGGTGGTGGTGGTACTGGTAGTGTTGGTGGTGGTACTGGTAGTGGTGGTGGTGGTACTGGTAGTGGTGGTGTTGGTACTGGTAGTGGTACTGGTAGTGTTGGTGGTAGTGGTAGTGTTGGTACTGGTAGTGGTACTGGTAGTGTTGGTGGTGGTACTGGTAGTGGTGGTGGTGGTACTGGTAGTGGTGGTGGTGGTACTGGTAGTGGTACTGGTAGTGTTGGTGGTGGTACTGGTGGTGGTGGTGGTGTTGGTACTGGTAGTGGTACTGGTAGTGTTGGTGGTGGTACTGGTAGTGGTGGTGGTGGTACTGGTAGTGGTACTGGTAGTGGTGGTGGTGGTACTGGTAGTGGTGGTGGTACTGGTAGTGGTACTGGTAGTGTTGGTGGTGGTACTGGTAGTGGTGGTGTTGGTACTGGTAGTGGTGGTGTTGGTACTGGTAGTGGTACTGGTAGTGGTGGTACTGGTGGTGGTGGTACTGGTAGTGGTGGTACTGGTAGTGGTGGTGGTGGTGATGATACTGGTAGTGGTGGTGGTGGTACTGGTAGTGGTGGTGTTGGTACTGGTAGTGGTGGTGGTGGTACTGGTAGTGGTGGTGGTACTGGTAGTGGTGGTGGCGGTACTGGTAGTGGTGGTGGTAGTGGTGGTACTGGTAGTGGTGGTGGTGGTACTGGTAGTGGTGGTACTGGTAGTGGTGGTGGTGGTACTGGTAGTGGTGGTGGTAGTGGTGGTAGTGGTGGTGGTGGTACTGGTAGTGGTGGTGGTACTGCTAGTGGTGGTGGTGGTGGTACTGGTAGTGGTGGTGGTGGTACTAGTAGTGGTGGTACTAGTAGTGGTGGTACTAGTAGTTGTGGTGTGCGTGCGTGCGTGTGTGTGTGTGTGTGTGTGTGTGTGTGTGTGTGTGTGTGTGTGTGTGCGTGCGTGTGTGTGTGTGTGTGTGTGTGTGTGTGTGTGTGTGTGTGTGTGTGTGTGTGTGTGCGTGCGTGTACTCACCTAATTGTACTCACCTAATTGTGGTTGCAGGGGTCGAGACTCAGCTCCTGGCCCCGCCTCTTCACTGATCGCTACTGGATCCTCTCTCTCTCTGCTTCCTTTCTGTGTGTGTGTGTGTGTGTGTGTGTGTGTGTGTGTGTGTGTGTGTGTGTGTGTGTGTGTGTGTGTGTGTACTCACCTATTTGTGGTTGCAGGGGTCGATTCACAGCTCCTGGCCCCGCCTCTTCACTGATTGCTACTAGGTCCTCTCTCTCCCTGCTCCATGAGCTTTATCATACCTCGCCTTAAAACTATGTATGGTTCCCGCCTCCACTACTTCACTTTCTAGGCTATTCCACGGCTTGACTATTCTATGACTGAAGAAATACTTCCTAACATCCCTTTGATTCATCTGAGTCTTCAACTTCCAATTGTGACCTCTTGTGTCTGTGTCCCATCTCTGGAACATCCCGTCTTTGTCCACCTCGTCTATTCCGCACAGTATTTTATATGTCGTTATCATGTCTCCCCTGACCCTCCTGTCCTCCAGTGTCGTCAGGCCGATTTCCCTCAACCTTTCTTCGTAGGACAATCCCCGTAGCTCTGGGACTAGTCTTGTTGCAAACCTTTGCACTTTCTCTAATTTCTTGACGTGCTTGACTAGGTGTGGATTCCAAACTGGTGCTGCATACTCCAGTATGGGCCTGACGTAGATGGTATACAGAGTCTTGAACGACTCCTTACTGAGGTATCGGAACGCTATCCGTAGGTTTGCCAGGCGCCCGTATGCTGCAGCAGTTATCTGATTGATGTCCAAGAAAGGCATAAAATACCGACAAATATGAAAGTTAAGACACATGTGCAACATCTGGATATCTTTATTGTAGACGTTTCGCCATCCAGATGTTGCACATGTGTCGTAACTTTCATATCTGATTGATGTGCGCCTCGGGAGATATGCTCGGTGTTATACTCACCCCCAGATCTTTTTCCTTGAGTGAGGTTTGCAGTCTTTGGCCATGTAAACTATATTGTGTCTGCGGTCTTCTTTGCCCTTCCCCAATCTTCATGACTTTGCATTTGGCAGGGTTAAATTCAAGGAGCCAGTTGCTGGACCAGGCTTGTAGCCTGTCCAGGTCTCTTTGTAGTCCTACCTGATCCTCATCCGATTTGATTCTTCTCATTAACTTCACATCATCTGCAAACAAGGACACTTCTGAGTCTACCCCTTCCGTTATGTCATTCACATATACATGTGTGTGTGTGTGTGTGTGTGTGTGTGTTAATGTTGCAGTTTTATAACTGTAGTGTCAAGCACCCCTCTGGCAAGACAGTGATGGAGTGAATGATGGGAATCGGCCGATGTGTTAATAAATAAAATAATATATATATATATATATATATATATATATATATATATATATATATATATATATATATATATATTGATGTCAAGTAAGGTGGAAGTTAGTGCGTGAGGGTCATCTGTGCTGCTATAATTGTACATAGTGTGAAAATTATTGATCATGTTGGTGGGTTCATGGTATTAGAGGAGGAATGCAGCAGTCTATTGGTTAACACTTGCTGTTAAATATTAGTAGTCAATAAGTGACTACATAAATACAATGTGTGGTACTAGAGGTCTGGCCAAGCTAAACACACACCTTGATCGTGTTCACTGGTGTAGTACCGTCATAGAACATAACATAAGAAAGAAGGAACACTGCAGCAGCCCTACTGGCCCATGCGAGACAGGTCCAAGTCTCCTACCGGCTTAAGCCAATGCCCCAACCTTGTCAGGTCAGGTCACATTCGCTTAAGGAAGGAACACGGCAACTGATCTAGTAGCACAAGCTAATCAGGTCCAACTCTCACTCACCCACACCCACTCATGTATTTATCTAACCTATTTTTAAAACTACACAACGTTTTAGCCTCTATAACTGTACTCGAACATTAAAATGGTATAAAATACCGACAGGTTGTTAGGTAAGACACTTATGCAACAGTTAGGTATCTTTATTTTGAAACGTTTCGCCTACACAGTAGGCTTCTTCAGTCGAGTACAGAAAAGTTGATAGAAGCAGAAGATACTTGTAAAGTAAAAGGACACAAGTGCAACTAATGTGACATTTATTGTGGCAACGTTTCGCTCTCCATGAGCTTTATCAAGATAAAGCTCCTGGAGAGCGAAACGTTGCCACAATAAATGTCACATTAGTTACACTTGTGTCCTTTTACTTTACATATTGTCAGTAATTCTACCAACTTTATTACAGAAGATACTTGAAGACGATGTAATCAGTCCATCACCCTTGCATATGTGTCTTACCTAACAACCTGTCGGTATTTTATACCATTTTAATGTTCAATCTGTCAGACACTGCAACACAAGGGTATCTTGGTACAGACCTGCAATCAACTTCGACAACCTCTACTAGTGAGAGGGGCTGGATTTGAGAGGGACCTGCCCTCCCAACATCTGCGTTCTACTAGTGACCTACGTCTCACCTCCTGGCGCTATATAAGGCTCCATCCTGTCACTTCATCTCCATATTGTTTCATACTATGGAACAATGCTCTTCTCCAGACTGAGGGACTGACCACCTCAAAACTTTAAGGGTGATGGACTGATTACATCGTCTTCAAGTATCTTCTGCTTCTATCAACTTTTCTGTACTCGACTGAAGAAGCCTACTGTGTAGGCGAAACGTTTCGAAATAAAGATACCTAACTGTTGCATATGTCTTACCTAACATAACTGTACTCGGGAGTTCCACTCATCCACAGCTCTATTACCAAACCAGTGCTTCCCTATATTGAGGAAATGGTATGGTGATACCGACAAGATGTGGAAAAACACACTTATGTACAGTTCAGGACATTTATTAGAGGAAACGTTTCGCCACGAGTGGCTTCTTCAGTCCTAATACAGAGAAAACTAAGAAAACGTATATATATATAGTGGCAGGAGTCAGGTGAGGTGACGTGTGGGTAGAGGTGGTAGTAGTAGTAGTAGTAGTAGTAGTAGTAATGGAACTAAGGAGGTGATGCTAGAGAGGGACCTGCTGGCATCAAGTAACACCAGTTCCCAGGATGGGTAATATCCTCTTGCTTAGTAATTTTGAAATATTGTAACTACCGGATTTTTGCTTTAGTGTGTTACTGACAGAAATTAGTGCAGCTTCAATGCATTTTCTCCGTCTTAAGTCGTCTTCTTTAATCACTAGTTTAGCTTCATTGAATTTCATGAGGTGTCCAACACCGTCCCTATGTTGAACACATGCGTTTTTGCGGTCATCATTTCTGCAAGCATTTTTGTTAGGTAAGACACATATGCAACAGTTAGGTATCTTTATTTTGAAACGTTTCGCCTACACAGTAGGCTTCTTCAGTCGAGTACAGAAAAGTTGATAGAAGCAGAAGATACTTGAAGACGATGTAATCAGTCCATCACCCTTAAAGTTTTGAGGTGGTCAGTCCCTCAGTCTGGAGAAGAGCATTGTTCCGTTGTCTGAAACAATATGAAGTTGAAGTGACAGAATCGGGCCTTATATAGTGCCAGGAGGTGAGACGTAGGTTGATTTGGGAGGGCAGGTCCTTCTCAAACCCAGCCGTTCTCACTAGTAGAGGTTGTCGAAGTAGATGGTCTGTACCAAGATACCCTTGTGTTGCAGTGTCTGACAGATTGAACATTAAAATGGTATAAAATACCGACAGGTTGTTAGGTAAGACACATATGCAACAGTTAGGTATCTTTATTTCGAAACGTTTCGCCTACACAGTAGGCTTCTTCAGTCGAGTACAGAAAAGTTGATAGAAGCAGAAGATACTTGTAAAGTAAAAGGACACAAGTGCAACTAATGTGACATTTATTGTGGCAACGTTTCGCTCTCCATGAGCTTTATCAAGATAAAGCTCCTGGAGAGCGAAACGTTGCCACAATAAATGTCACATTAGTTGCACTTGTGTCCTTTTACTTTACATATTGTCAGTAATTCTACCAACTTTATTACAGAAGATACTTGAAGACGATGTAATCAGTCCATCACCCTTGCATATGTGTCTTACCTAACAACCTGTCGGTATTTTATACCATTTTAATGTTCAATCTGTCAGACACTGCAACACAAGGGTATCTTGGTACAGACCTGCAATCAACTTCGACAACCTCTACTAGTGAGAACGGCTGGATTTGAGAGGGACCTGACCTCCCAACATCTGCGTTCTTACCTCTTCTAGTGACCTACGTCTCACCTCCTGGCGCTATATAAGGCTCCATCCTGTCACTTCATCTCCATATTGTTTCATACTATGGAACAATGCTCTTCTCCAGACTGAGGGACTGACCACCTCAAAACTTTAAGGGTGATGGACTGATTACATCGTCTTCAAGTATCTTCTGCTTCTATCAACTTTTCTGTACTCGACTGAAGAAGCCTACTGTGTAGGCGAAACGTTTCGAAATAAAGATACCTAACTGTTGCATATGTCTTACCTAACATAACTGTACTCGGGAGTTCCACTCATCCACAGCTCTATTACCAAACCAGTGCTTCCCTATATTGAGGAAATGGTATGGTGATACCGACAAGATGTGGAAAAACACACTTATGTACAGTTCAGGACATTTATTAGAGGAAACGTTTCGCCACGAGTGGCTTCTTCAGTCCTAATACAGAGAAAACTAAGAAAACGTATATATATATAGTGGCAGGAGTCAGGTGAGGTGACGTGTGGGTAGAGGTGGTAGTAGTAGTAGTAGTAGTAGTAGTAGTAATGGAACTAAGGAGGTGATGCTAGAGAGGGACCTGCTGGCATCAAGTAACACCAGTTCCCAGGATGGGTAATATCCTCTTGCTTAGTAATTTTGAAATATTGTAACTACCGGATTTTTGCTTTAGTGTGTTACTGACAGAAATTAGTGCAGCTTCAATGCATTTTCTCCGTCTTAAGTCGTCTTCTTTAATCACTAGTTTAGCTTCATTGAATTTCATGAGGTGTCCAACACCGTCCCTATGTTGAACACATGCGTTTTTGCGGTCATCATTTCTGCAAGCATTTTTGTTAGGTAAGACACATATGCAACAGTTAGGTATCTTTATTTTGAAACGTTTCGCCTACACAGTAGGCTTCTTCAGTCGAGTACAGAAAAGTTGATAGAAGCAGAAGATACTTGAAGACGATGTAATCAGTCCATCACCCTTAAAGTTTTGAGGTGGTCAGTCCCTCAGTCTGGAGAAGAGCATTGTTCCGTTGTCTGAAACAATATGAAGTTGAAGTGACAGAATCGGGCCTTATATAGTGCCAGGAGGTGAGACGTAGGTTGATTTGGGAGGGCAGGTCCTTCTCAAACCCAGCCGTTCTCACTAGTAGAGGTTGTCGAAGTAGATGGTCTGTACCAAGATACCCTTGTGTTGCAGTGTCTGACAGAATGAACATTAAAATGGTATAAAATACCATAACTATAAAATACCAAATAACTGTTGCATATGTGTCTTACCTAACAATCTGTCGGTATTTTATACCATTTTAATGTTCATTCTGTCAGACACTGCAACACAAGGGTATCTTGGTACAGACCATCTACTTCGACAACCTCTACTAGTGAGAACGGCTGGGTTTGAGAAGGACCTGCCCTCCCAAATCAACCTACGTCTCACCTCCTGGCACTATATAAGGCCCGATTCTGTCACTTCAACTTCATATTGTTTCAGACAACGGAACAATGCTCTTCTCCAGACTGAGGGACTGACCACCTCAAAACTTTAAGGGTGATGGACTGATTACATCGTCTTCAAGTATCTTCTGCTTCTATCAACTTTTCTGTACTCGACTGAAGAAGCCTACTGTGTAGGCGAAACGTTTCAAAATAAAGATACCTAACTGTTGCATATGTGTCTTACCTAACAATCTGTCGGTATTTTATACCATTTTAATGTTCATTCTGTCAGACACTGCAACACAAGGGTATCTTGGTACAGACCATCTACTTCGACAACCTCTACTAGTGAGAACGGCTGGGTTTGAGAAGGACCTGCCCTCCCAAATCAACCTACGTCTCACCTCCTGGCACTATATAAGGCCCGATTCTGTCACTTCAACTTCATATTGTTTCAGACAACGGAACAATGCTCTTCTCCAGACTGAGGGACTGACCACCTCAAAACTTTAAGGGTGATGGACTGATTACATCGTCTTCAAGTATCTTCTGCTTCTATCAACTTTTCTGTACTCGACTGAAGAAGCCTACTGTGTAGGCGAAACGTTTCAAAATAAAGATACCTAACTGTTGCATATGTGTCTTACCTAACAATCTGTCGGTATTTTATACCATTTTAATGTTCAAGCATTTTTGTGTTCTGCTATCCTAATGTCCAGAGTTCTGGCTGTTTCCCCTACATACACCCCCCCCCCCACATGGTATAGTGTAGATTCCTGCACTTGTGCCAGAATCATGCTTGGGTTTTTGTAACAGGTTCCTAATAGTAGTTGAAGAACTGGTAGATATTTTAGCCAGTTTTCTGTCAAACATTTTTGAAACATTAGTGGCAACGTTGCTGACCGGTAAAACGATGTATGTAGGAGGCTTTTCTTCAATTTGATTGGTGTTGGTCTTGCTGAGGGTACATGTCGCACGTTTCCTGCAGTCACGTAGAAGACGATGTAATCAGTCCATCACCCTTGAAGTTTTGAGGTGGTCAGTCCCTCAGTCTGAAGAGTATTGTTCCATAGTCTGGAACAATATGGAGTTGAAGTATGTATGTATGTATAATGTTCGCCAAGACCGTAGTCCTGGCACGGGTCTCAATCCTGCGATGACCCGTCTCTGGCTCCCGAGGGAGAAAGGTTTTTACAATGATGCGACGTATGCTGCTCAAGCACTCTTCTGGTCAGTTCAACTGGTGCATTTCATAAGCGACAACACCATATGTACTCCTAACTATGGACACTAGCGAGGAGGAGGATATGTCGTTATCACAGGTAACAGCTTGTCTGGTTCGTTGACTCCATGGTACACTAGTGTGGCCGCAGTCATCTCTGGGTCCTCTTCGGGAGGGAATATCACTCCTAGTTGCCTGCGGAGTGTCTCAGTAACTTCGCACTCCAGAAGATAGTGTGTTAGGGGCCGCTGGACAACGTGCTGACAGTACTGGCACATCTCCTCCTCAGCCTTGTCTACCATCATCTTGGCTGTGGGAAAGCCCAAACGAAGCCGATGGATGGCGGTACACTGCGCTCTGGACCAGCTTCTATCATATGGAGGGTGTTCTCCCTGAGTCGCTGCTCGGTACCACTGTTGAGATGGGGTATCACCTAAGACCTCTCCCATAAGTTTCATGGCTCTGGCAGCCACCAGTTTGGTCTGTCGTAGGCTGATTGGGACAGTAATCCCAACATGTGGATAGTCTGTTGCTGCCTTGGCTGCATCATCTGCCGCCTCATTTTCCCGGATGCCAGCATGGCTGGGGATCCAGTTCAATGTCGATCTGTTACCCTGAACTTCTAAGGCTGTCATTATGCTCAGGATCGATGTGATGAGGTGAACATTGTCCTGTGGTTGAGGATGGGAGAGGGTATTGATTGCAGAGGTGGAATCAACATGTATGACAGGTCGGAGTCGATGTCGTAGGGCATGTGACAATGCCTGCTGAATCGCCACCAGCTCAGCTTGAAGGATCGTGCAGTGGTCAGGGAGTCGCCAGCCTTGTGTGTGACCATTGTGGTACAGTCCAGCTGCTGCTCTCTTCCTGTCAGGGTCGACAGAACCATCTGTGAAATACACTGCACATGTGCCTCCCTCTGCCAGTGCCATGCTTGTCTCAGCATGATTGCTGAGGGTGTCTTGACTGCAAAGACGCTTAGAGATGGGTAGCTGCATGATGCAAACATCGGCTGGATCTGGGCGCCAGGGAGGTGGTGGATGGTACCCAGCAACAGGAAGGTCACAACTCTTCTCAAGGAGTAGTTGTATAGGCAGCAGCTTCCGCCCAGCAGCACAAAACGAACGAATCCAGGAGTAGTCCGTGAAGAGTGTGGGATCTTGTGCCATGGTTGTCAATATCCGTCTCCTTAATGGGGTACCTTGCTGCCGGTGCAGAATTGTGGCCACTTTGCAGGCGTTTATGTATCTTACTCTGTCAGCCAAGGAAGGAAGCCGGGCCTCAGATCTGAGACATACTGTGTTGGTCCAGATGGGGACCCCAAGCATAGTTCTTATCGCCTGATTTTGTATGACCTCCACCCTTTGCCTGCTCTGCGGGAAGAGATGAGCTAACGCCGGTGCACCGTAGTCAATGAGCGAGCGTATAGCTTGTATATAGTACAAGCGAAGTACATCTTTGCTTGCCCCTGCACGGTGCCTCGTCATGGCTCTCATGGCGTTGAGTCTGAGTAGAGAACGTGACCTGACATACTCGGCCTGTTTCTGAAAGGTCAGCTTTTTATCAATGTAGATTCCCAAGTACAGGTAGGAGCCTGTCCACTCAAGTTCTATATCCTGAATACGTAATCTATTCACAGGATCTGGTCCCTTGAACATCATTGCAAGAGAAACCATACCCCGGCCGGGATTGAACCCGCGGTCAGAGAGTTGGGTATGGTTTGTTTGCAATCGTGTCATTACGATTTCGTGAGTCATCATTGCAAGAGATTTCTCGGCCGAGATCTTGAGGCCTAGTT
This sequence comes from Cherax quadricarinatus, assembly GCF_038502225.1. NCBI lineage: Eukaryota > Metazoa > Arthropoda > Malacostraca > Decapoda > Parastacidae > Cherax > Cherax quadricarinatus. The sequence continues at coordinate 159,530 of NC_091349.1, forward strand.
CCTTGCAAGACTGCGTAATTAGGTCCAAAGCACTCTGAGCCTGTCGTTCTAAATTGCCTTTCCCATTTACTACGAGTGCAAGATCATCAGCATAGCTGAGGAGCTGTGTACCACTATGAAAGGGAAGGCTCATAAGTTCCTGCATAAGGATGTTAAACAGGGTAGGACTGAGCACACCTCCTTGTGGCGTACCGTTTTCCAGTGATTTAAAGGAAGAGTAGTGTCCCTGAAAGCTGACACAGGCCTGCCTGCCCCTAAGGTAGGACTCTATCCAGGCCAGGAGGCGTCCTTTGATTCCCTTCCGAGCTAGTATTGCCAGAATTGCTGTGGGGCTGGCTAGCTCAAATGCCTTTTCAAGGTCGAGGTAGATGACAATACTAGGTGTTTTGTTACTATCAGCAATCTGGCTTAGTAGAGTGGTTATGCACTCTTCTGTACCCACTCCTTTGGTGAAGCCAAATATGTGATGATGAGAGGGTCCAAGTTTCCATAGGAGGCGGTTTAACACCATCCTCTCAGCAGTCTTGGCTAAGCAGCTTGTCAGCGATATGGGTCTCATACTGCCTGGGTCCTTGGGCTTGGGAATTGGTACGATGGTAGCTTTCTTCCAAGCTGCTGGGAGTGTCCTGGCCCTCCACGACTTGTTAATGACGTCTAGTATGGCCTCCCATCCAGACTATGGAACAATACTCTTCTCCAGACTGAGGGACTGACCACCTCAAAACTTCAAGGGTGATGGACTGATTACATCGTCTTCAAGTATCTTCTGCTTCTGTCAACTTTGCTGTACTCGACTGAAGAAGCCTACTGTGTAGGCGAAACGTTTCGAAATAAAGATACCTAACTGTTGCATGTGTGTCTTACCTAACAACCTGTCGGTATTTTATACCATTTTATTGTTCACTCTGTCAGACACTGCAACACAAGGGTATCTTGGTACAGACTCGGACTCAACTTCAACAACCTCTACTAGTGAGAATGGCTGGATTTGAGAGGGACCTGACCTCTCAACGTCTACATTCTTACCTCTTCTAGTGACCTACGTCTCACCTCCTGGCGTTATATAAGGCTCCATCCTATCACTTCAACTCCATATTGTTCCAGACTATGGAACAATACTCTTCTCCAGACTGAGGGACTGACCACCTCAAAACTTCAAGGGTGATGGACTGATTACATTGTCTTCAAGTATCTTCTGCTTTATCAACTTTGCTGTACTCGACTAAAGAAGCCTACTGTGTAGGCGAAACGTTTCGAAATAAAGATACCTAACTGTTGCATATGTGTCTTACCTAACAACCTGTCGGTATTTTGTACCATTTTATTGTTCACAAAAATGCTTGCAGAAATGATGACCGCAAAAACGCATGTGTTCAACATAGGGACGGTGTTGGACACCTCATGAAATTCAATGAAGCTAAACTAGTGATTAAAGAAGACGACTTAAGACGGAGAAAATGCATTGAAGCTGCACTAATTTCTGTCAGTAACACACTAAAGCAAAAATCCGGTAGTTACAATATTTCAAAATTACTAAGCAAGAGGATATTACCCATCCTGGGAACTGGCGTTACATGATGCCAGCAGGTCCCTCTCTAGCATCACCTCCTTAGTTCCACTACTACTACTACTACTACCACCACCACCTCTACCCACACGTCACCTCACCTGACTCCTGCCACTATATATATACGTTTTCTTAGTTTTCTCTGTATTAGGACTGAAGAAGCCACTCGTGGCGAAACGTTTCCTCTAATAAATGTCCTGAACTGTACATAAGTGTGTTTTTCCACTTCCCTATATTCTTCCTGAATCTTAATTTTTCCAACTTAAAGCCATTGCTGCGAGTCCTGTCTAGACTAGATATTTTTAGCATGCTATTTACATCCTCTTTATTTATTCCTATCTTCCATTTATACTACTCAATCATATCGTCCCTAATTCTACGCCTTTCTAGAGAGTGCAGATTCAGGGCCCTCAGTCTGTCCTCATAGGGAAGATTTCTGATACATGGGATCAACTTTGTCATCCTCCTTTGTATGTTTTCCAGAGCATTTATATCCATTCTGTAATACGGTGACCAAAACTGTGCAGCATAATCTAAATGGGGCCTAACCAAGGATATATAGAGTTGAATAACAACCTGAGGACTCCTATTATTTATGCTTCTTGATATGAAGCCAAGGATTCTGTTAGCTTTATTGCGAACACTTATGCACTGTTGTCTTGGTATCAGATTACCGCTAACCAGAACTCCTAAATCTTTTTCGCAATCCGTAAAATTAAGATCTACATTATTTAGTTTATATGTGGCATGGTTATTTTCCTGTCCAACATTTAAAACTTTGCATTTGTCTATATTAAACTGCATCTGCCACTTCTCCGACCACTGCATCAGTCTATTCAAATCTTCCTGGATTGCTCTAATGTCCTCGTCAGAATGAATTCGATGGCCTATTTTGGTGTCATCGGCAAACTTGCTTATGTCGCTCTTTATGCCCTCATCAATGTCGTTTATGTAGATTGTGAACAACAGGGGGCCCAACACTTACCCCTGTGGAACACTGCTCGTGACGCTTCCCAACTCTGATTACTCCCCATTTATGCAAACTCTCTGCTTGGTAGATAAGACACATAGGCAACATTTAGGCAACTTTATTCCGAAACGTTTCGCCTACACAGTAGGCTTCTTCAGTCGAGTACAGAAAGTAGGCAGCAGCAGTAGAGAGGAGAAGACGATGTAGTCAGTCCATCACCCTTGAAGTCGTAGATTTGAGGTTGTCAGTCTCTCAGCCTGGAGAAGTTCTGTTCCAAAGTCTGGAACTAACTGAAGATCAAGCGACAGTGTTGAGACTTAAATACTGTCGGAAGGAGAGGTGCAGAGTAGTAGTACATTGTTCTCAGTGTTCCACTACGGTCCTGTAGCATATCTCAGTGTTCCACTCCATCATACTTCCCTAAGTGTCACACTACGGTCCTAGCCCAGTTCATTGTAACACTCCAACCTTTTCTTCATGTAATGTCCCACTAAAACAGCATCAGTTGACTTAGCCCACAGTTGACCAGCGTAGGCGGTGAGTCCGCAGACATCACCGGTAGTCCTGTAAATACTCTCTAAGGCCGGTAGAAGTACACCGTAAGATGGTCTGGTGAGTACTATCTACCGCCTTCAAGACCAATTAACACACCGCAAGGTGGTCCGATGAATTACTAGCCGAACACCATGCTGCAAGCTCACTGAGTGCGGCCGTCAAGTAACTGAGACCATCAGACTCAGTGAGCTTCAGTGAGCGGCTCTTCTAAAATCAGTAGAAGCCAGTAGAATACCAAAAGATGGGCAGGAGAATACTCTCTACTGCCAGTAGATCTATACTGTAAGGTGTTCTGGTAATTACTGCTTGGATGCGTACCGTGAGGTGTTCAGGTACTTACTGCTTCTAAAGCCAGTAGATGTGTACCGTGAGGTGTTCAGGTACTTACTGCTTCTAAAGCCAGTAGATGCGTACCGTGAGGTGTTCAGGTACTTACTGCTTCTGAAGCCAGTAGATGTGTACCGTGAGGTGTTCAGGTACTTACTGCTTCTGAAGCCAGTAGATGTGTACCGTGAGGTGTTCAGGTACTTACTGCTTCTAAAGCCAGTAGATGCGTACCGTGAGGTTTTCAGGTACTTATTGCTGCTAAGGCCGGCTCAGCAGTCCCCACATTGGGTTTGATGACGTACCCAGTAGTACTGCCGGCCGGCAGGTTAACCATTTAACCGCTAGTTTGGTAGGGGGCCGCAACACTTGGCAATTATTGATTCCATAAATTTTCCCACTATGGAGGATAGGCTTATTGGTCTATAGTTCGAAGCTAAGGACCTGTCACCTGCTTTGAAAATGGGTATCAAATTTGCCATTTTTTACTTATCTGGCACCATGCCAGTTTTGTAGTGATATGTTGAAAAGATTAGCTAAAGGTTTGCTAAGCTCCTCTTTACATTCCTTTAGAAACCTCGCATACAGTTCATCAGGGCCTGGGGATTTGTTAGGTTTTAATTTCTCTATTTGCCGAAGGACCATATCACTTGTGACCCTAATCGTGCATAGTTTATTATCATCCTGTTCTACATAATTTATTATTTCTGGAATATCGCTAGTATCTTCCTGTGTAAAAACTGAGAGGAAGTATGTGTTAAAAATTCTACACATTTCCTTATCACTCTCAGTGAACTGACCCGAGTAACTTTTGAGTGGGCCTATCTTGTCCCTGATCTTACTTCTGTATACCTGAAAGAATCCTTTTGGGTTAGTCTTCGATTCTCTTGCAACTTTAACCTCATTATCTCTTTTTGCTTTTCTTATTCCCTTTTTTATTTTTCTCTTTAACTGAATATATTGATTTCTTAATTGCCCCTCTCCTCTTTTAATTTGCCTATATATGCCTATCTTTTGACCAATGAGATGTTTTAATCTATTGTTCATCCATTTAGGATCATTTTTGCTTGACCTGATTTCCCTATTTGAAACATAAGTTGTCTGAGCAGCTAGAACTATGCCCTGGAAAACGTCATATCGGCAACCATCACCACCTACCTGACCCATAGTCAGGTCATTCCAGTTCAGCCCACCGAAGTAATTTTTCAGTCCTGTGAAATCAGCCAAGCGGAAGTCAGGGACAGACTTGATTGTCATTATTAGGGGAATTCCATGATATATTAAAACTGAGTGATTTGTGATCACTTTCCCCAAGCTCATCATTAACCTCAAGATTAATAATTAGTGTTTCACTGTTGGCAAGAACCAAGTCAAGCAAGTTATTTCCTCTAGTTGGCTCTGTCACAAACTGTTTTAAAAAACAATTTTGAATCGTGTTAAGAAAGTCACTTGATTCTAAATTTCCTGTCAAATTGCTCCAGTCAATCTGTCTAAAGTTGAAATCTCCCATTTGCACAACATTTTCGTATGTAGATGCCTTACGAATTTCGTCCCACAGAAATTTACTGCACTCCCTATCAAGGTTTGGGGCCCTGTAAATCACACCCAAAATTAGTTTTTTACGGCCCTCGAGAAGCTGTAACTGAACAGATTCAGTGGTTGACGCTTGTAATGTTATATCTTGTCTAACAAGACGTTGTGTACTTTTAAAAATAGGTTGGATAAATACATGAGTGGGTGTGGTTGGGTGTGAGCTGGACCTGACTAGCTTGTGCTACTAGGTCGGATGCCGTGCTCCTTCCTTAAGTGACGTGTCTGATCTCACTAGGTTAAGGTATTGGCTTAAGCCGGTGGGAGACTTGGAGCTGCCTCGCATAGGCCAGTAGGCCTGTTGCAGTGTTGGCTGTACTAATGACTGGTGTTTCTAAACATCGTCATTTCGTCCTGTTCCCGCCTTACTGTATGACCCTTACGGGTTTAAAGCTTAGTTTTGATTATTATTATCCACATCCTTGATGACACAGTACCTTGCACTTCACTTCTGGATGATGATCTCAGCAGACAACATTGTTTGGTGTTTACAATTCTATAAGCATATTTCTTTATATACAATTGTTTAAATTGTGCCCTTTGTGTGTATTGTATATCATGACTCACGAAATTGTTAATAACACGATTGCAGACAAACCAGGGTACGGGTGGGGTTTGAACCCCATAGTGAGTAAGTCGTAAAATTCCAGGCCAGTGCGTAAGCCACTTGGCCAATTGTACTTGAGGTCAGTGTGCAAGCCACTCGGCCAGCTGTCCGAGTGGCTTACACACTGACCTGGAGTTTTACTATTCACTCACAATGGGCTCATAACCCAGTGGTTTACCACCACCACATTATTTGGGCTACGGTAATCTCTAAATTTAGCACCAGTAGCAACACCAGCTTTAGCAGCACTAGCAACACTAGCAGCAGTAGCAGCAGCAATAACAACACTAGCAGCAGTAGCAACACCAGCAGCACCAGCAACACCAGCAGTAATAGCAACACCAGCAGCAATAACAACACTAGCAGCATTAGCAACACCAGCAGTAGCAACACCAGCAGTAGCAACACCAGCAGTAACAGCAACACCAGCAGCAACAGCAACACTAGCAGCAACAGCAACACTAGCAGCAACAGCAACACCAGCAGCAACAGCAACACTAGCAGAAGCAGCAGCAATACCACTACCACCAGCAGAAGCTTCAGTATCAACAATAGAAATAGCAGTAGGAGAAGCAGCAGAAATAGCGCACTAGCAATAGAAACAGCACCAGCAGACGCAGCAGCAAATGCAGCAGCAGCCGCCGCCCCTCTTCCTCCTCCATCCTCCTCCTCCTCCATCCTCCTCCTCCTCCACCCTCCTCCTCCACCCTCCTCCTCCACCCTCCTCCTCCATCCTCCTCCTCCACCCTCCTCCTCCACCCTCCTCCTCCATCCTCCTCCATCCTCCTCCTTCTCCATCCTCTTCTTCTTCTTCTTCCTCCTCCTCCTCCATCCTCCATGGAGGAGGAAGTAGGCTGGAAATGCTTTAGAGAAACTTGTAGTGTTGTGTGGCACTGAGCCAGCGAAATACCAGTGTAAGATAATGAAGTGTTACTGTGTGTGATAATACCACTGGTGTGTGTGTTCTCTGCTACAATGATGGTGTTGTACACCCTCTGTATGATGGTGTTGTAGACCCTCTGTATGATGGTGTTGTTGACCCTCTGTATGATGGTGTTGTTGACCCTCTGTATGATGGTGTTGTTGACCCTCTGTATGATGGTGTTGTTGACCCTCTGTATGATGGTGTTGTTGACCCTCTGTATGATGGTGGTGTTGACCCTCTGTATGATGGTGTTGTTGACCCTCTGTATGATGGTGTTGTTGACCCTCTGTATGATGGTGTGTGATAATACCACTGGTGTGTGTGTTCTCTGCTACAATGATGGTGTTGTACACCCTCTGTATGATGGTGTTGTACACCCTCTGTATGATGGTGTTGTACACCCTCTGTATGATGGTGTTGTTGACCCTCTGTATGATGGTGTTGTTGACCCTCTGTATGATGGTGTTGTACACCCTCTGTATGATGGTGTTGTACACCCTCTGTATGATGGTGTTGTTGACCCTCTGTATGATGGTGTTGTACACCCTCTGTATGATGGTGTTGTACACCCTCTGTATGATGGTGTTGTTGACCCTCTGTATGATGGTGTGTGATAATACCACTGGTGTGTGTGTTCTCTGCTACAATGATGGTGTTGTTGACCCTCTGTATGATGGTGTTGTTGACCCTCTGTATGATGGTGTTGTTGACCCTCTGTATGATGGTGTTGTTGACCCTCTGTATGATGGTGTGTGATAATACCACTGGTGTGTGTGTTCTCTGCTACAATGATGGTGTTGTACACCCTCTGTATGATGGTGTTGTTGACCCTCTGTATGATGGTGTGTGATAATACCACTGGTGTGTGTGTTCTCTGCTACAATGATGGTGTTGTACACCCTCTGTATGATGGTGTTGTTGACCCTCTGTATGATGGTGTGTGATAATACCACTGGTGTGTGTGTTCTCTGCTACAATGATGGTGTTGTACACCCTCTGTATGATGGTGTTGTACACCCTCTGTATGATGGTGTGTGATAATACCACTAGTGTGTGTGTTCTCTGCTACAATGATGGTGTTGTACACCCTCTGTATGATGGTGTTGTACACCCTCTGTATGATGGTGTTGTACACCCTCTGTATGATGGTGTTGTTGACCCTCTGTATGATGGTGTTGTTGACCCTCTGTATGATGGTGTTGTACACCCTCTGTATGATGGTGTTGTACACCCTCTGTATGATGGTGTTGTACACCCTCTGTATGATGGTGTTGTACACCCTCTGTATGATGGTGTTGTACACCCTCTGTATGATGGTGTTGTACACCCTCTGTATGATGGTGTTGTTGACCCTCTGTATGATGGTGTTGTACACCCTCTGTATGATGGTGTTGTACACCCTCTGTATGATGGTGTTGTTGACCCTCTGTATGATGGTGTGTGATAATACCACTGGTGTGTGTGTTCTCTGCTACAATGATGGTGTTGTACACCCTCTGTATGATGGTGTTGTTGACCCTCTGTATGATGGTGTGTGATAATACCACTGGTGTGTGTGTTCTCTGCTACAATGATGGTGTTGTACACCCTCTGTATGATGGTGTTGTACACCCTCTGTATGATGGTGTTGTACACCCTCTGTATGATGGTGTTGTACACCCTCTGTATGATGGTGTGTGATAATACCACTAGTGTGTGTGTTCTCTGCTACAATGATGGTGTTGTACACCCTCTGTATGATGGTGTTGTACACCCTCTGTATGATGTTGTTGACCCTCTGTATGATGGTGTTGTACACCCTCTGTATGATGGTGTTGTACACCCTCTGTATGATGGTGTGTGATAATACCACTAGTGTGTGTGTTCTCTGCTACAATGATGGTGTTGTACACCCTCTGTATGATGGTGTTGTTGACCCTCTGTATGATGGTGTTGTACACCCTCTGTATGATGGTGTTGTACACCCTCTGTATGATGGTGTGTGATAATACCACTACTGTGTGTGTTCTCTGCTACAATGATGGTGTTGTACACCCTCTGTATGATGGTGTTGTTGACCCTCTGTATGATGGTGTTGTACACCCTCTGTATGATGGTGTTGTACACCCTCTGTATGATGGTGTGTGATAATACCACTAGTGTGTGTGTTCTCTGCTACAATGATGGTGTTGTACACCCTCTGTATGATGGTGTTGTTGACCCTCTGTATGATGGTGTTGTACACCCTCTGTATGATGGTGTTGTTGACCCTCTGTATGATGGTGTGTGATAATACCACTAGTGTGTGTGTTCTCTGCTACAATGATGGTGTTGTACACCCTCTGTATGATGGTGTTGTTGACCCTCTGTATGATGGTGTGTGATAATACCACTGGTGTATGTGTTCTCTGCTACAATGATGGTGTTGTACACCCTCTGTATGATGGTGTTGTTGACCCTCTGTATGATGGTGTTGTTGACCCTCTGTATGATGGTGTTGTTGACCCTCTGTATGATGGTGTTGTTGACCCTCTGTAAGATGGTGTGTGATAATACCACTAGTGTGTGTGTTCTCTGCTACAATGATGGTGTTGTACACCCTCTGTATGATGGTGTTGTTGACCCTCTGTATGATGGTGTTGTTGACCCTCTGTATGATGGTGTTGTACACCCTCTGTATGATGGTGTTGTTGACCCTCTGTATGATGGTGTTGTTGACCCTCTGTATGATGGTGTTGTACACCCTCTGTATGATGGTGTTGTACACCCTCTGTATGATGGTGTTGTTGACCCTCTGTATGATGGTGTGTGATAATACCACTGGTGTGTGTGTTCTCTGCTACAATGATGGTGTTGTTGACCCTCTGTATGATGGTGTTGTTGACCCTCTGTATGATGGTGTTGTACACCCTCTGTATGATGGTGTTGTACACCCTCTGTATGATGGTGTTGTTGACCCTCTGTATGATGGTGTTGTTGACCCTCTGTATGATGGTGTGTGATAATACCACTAGTGTGTGTGTTCTCTGCTACAATGATGGTGTTGTACACCCTCTGTATGATGGTGTTGTTGACCCTCTGTATGATGGTGTTGTTGACCCTCTGTATGATGGTGTGTGATAATACCACTGGTGTGTGTGTTCTCTGCTACAATGATGGTGTTGTACACCCTCTGTATGATGGTGTGTGATAATACCACTGGTGTGTGTGTTCTCTGCTACAATGATGGTGTTGTTGACCCTCTGTATGATGGTGTGTGATAATACCACTGGTGTGTGTGTTCTCTGCTACAATGATGGTGTTGTTGACCCTCTGTATGATGGTGTTGTTGACCCTCTGTATGATGGTGTGTGATAATACCACTGGTGTGTGTGTTCTCTGCTACAATGATGGTGTTGTTGACCCTCTGTATGATGGTGTTGTTGACCCTCTGTATGATGGTGTGTGATAATACCACTGGTGTGTGTGTTCTCTGCTACAATGATGGTGTTGTTGACCCTCTGTATGATGGTGTGTGATAATACCACTAGTGTGTGTGTTCTCTGCTACAATGATGGTGTTGTTGACCCTCTGTATGATGGTGTTGTTGACCCTCTGTATGATGGTGTGTGATAATACCACTGGTGTGTGTGTTCTCTGCTACAATGATGGTGTTGTTGACCCTCTGTATGATGGTGTTGTTGACCCTCTGTATGATGGTGTTGTTGACCCTCTGTATGATGGTGTGTGATAATACCACTGGTGTGTGTGTTCTCTGCTACAATGATGGTGTTGTACACCCTCTGTATGATGGTGTGTGATAATACCACTGGTGTGTGTGTTCTCTGCTACAATGATGGTGTTGTACACCCTCTGTATGATGGTGGTGTTGACCCTCTGTATGATGGTGGTGTTGACCCTCTGTATGATGGTGGTGTTGACCCTCTGTAAGATGGTGTTGTTAACCCTCTGTAAGATGGTGTTGTTAACCCTCTGTAAGATGGTGTGTGATAATACCACTGGTGTGTGTGTTCTCTGCTACAATGATGGTGTTGTTGACCCTCTGTATGATGGTGTGTGATAATACCACTGGTGTGTGTGTTCTCTGCTACAATGATGGTGTTGTACACCCTCTGTATGATGGTGTTGTTGACCCTCTGTATGATGGTGTTGTTGACCCTCTGTATGATGGTGTTGTTGACCCTCTGTATGATGGTGTGTGATAATACCACTGGTGTGTGTGTTCTCTGCTACAATGATGGTGTTGTACACCCTCTGTATGATGGTGTGTGATAATACCACTGGTGTGTGTGTTCTCTGCTACAATGATGGTGTTGTTGACCCTCTGTATGATGGTGTGTGATAATACCACTGGTGTGTGTGTTCTCTGCTACAATGATGGTGTTGTACACCCTCTGTATGATGGTGTTGTTGACCCTCTGTATGATGGTGTTGTTGACCCTCTGTATGATGGTGTTGTTGACCCTCTGTATGATGGTGTGTGATAATACCACTGGTGTGTGTGTTCTCTGCTACAATGATGGTGTTGTACACCCTCTGTATGATGGTGTGTGATAATACCACTAGTGTGTGTGTTCTCTGCTACAATGATGGTGTTGTACACCCTCTGTATGATGGTGTGTGATAATACCACTGGTGTGTGTGTTCTCTGCTACAATGATGGTGTTGTTGACCCTCTGTATGATGGTGTGTGATAATACCACTAGTGTGTGTGTTCTCTGCTACAATGATGGTGTTGTTGACCCTCTGTATGATGGTGTGTGATAATACCACTGGTGTGTGTGTTCTCTGCTACAATGATGGTGTTGTTGACCCTCTGTATGATGGTGTTGTTGACCCTCTGTATGATGGTGTGTGATAATACCACTAGTGTGTGTGTTCTCTGCTACAATGATGGTGTTGTTGACCCTCTGTATGATGGTGTGTGATAATACCACTGGTGTGTGTGTTCTCTGCTACAATGATGGTGTTGTTGACCCTCTGTATGATGGTGTGTGATAATACCACTGGTGTGTGTGTTCTCTGCTACAATGATGGTGTTGTTGACCCTCTGTATGATGGTGTTGTTGACCCTCTGTATGATGGTGTTGTTGACCCTCTGTATGATGGTGTGTGATAATACCACTGGTGTGTGTGTTCTCTGCTACAATGATGGTGTTGTTGACCCTCTGTATGATGGTGTTGTTGACCCTCTGTATGATGGTGTTGTTGACCCTCTGTATGATGGTGTGTGATAATACCACTGGTGTGTGTGTTCTCTGCTACAATGATGGTGTTGTACACCCTCTGTATGATGGTGTTGTTGACCCTCTGTATGATGGTGTTGTTGACCCTCTGTATGATGGTGTTGTTGACCCTCTGTATGATGGTGTGTGATAATACCACTAGTGTGTGTGTTCTCTGCTACAATGATGGTGTTGTACACCCTCTGTATGATGGTGTTGTTGACCCTCTGTATGATGGTGTTGTTGACCCTCTGTATGATGGTGTTGTTGACCCTCTGTATGATGGTGTGTGATAATACCACTAGTGTGTGTGTTCTCTGCTACAATGATGGTGTTGTTGACCCTCTGTATGATGGTGTGTGATAATACCACTAGTGTGTGTGTTCTCTGCTACAATGATGGTGTTGTTGACCCTCTGTATGATGGTGTGTGATAATACCACTGGTGTGTGTGTTCTCTGCTACAATGATGGTGTTGTTGACCCTCTGTATGATGGTGTTGTTGACCCTCTGTATGATGGTGTTGTTGACCCTCTGTATGATGGTGTGTGATAATACCACTGGTGTGTGTGTTCTCTGCTACAATGATGGTGTTGTTGACCCTCTGTATGATGGTGTTGTTGACCCTCTGTATGATGGTGTGTGATAATACCACTAGTGTGTGTGTTCTCTGCTACAATGATGGTGTTGTTGACCCTCTGTATGATGGTGTTGTTGACCCTCTGTATGATGGTGTTGTTGACCCTCTGTATGATGGTGTGTGATAATACCACTAGTGTGTGTGTTCTCTGCTACAATGATGGTGTTGTTGACCCTCTGTATGATGGTGTTGTTGACCCTCTGTATGATGGTGTTGTTGACCCTCTGTATGATGGTGTTGTTGACCCTCTGTATGATGGTGTTGTTGACCCTCTGTATGATGGTGTTGTTGACCCTCTGTATGATGGTGTTGTTGACCCTCTGTATGATGGTGTGTGATAATACCACTGGTGTGTGTGTTCTCTGCTACAATGATGGTGTTGTTGACCCTCTGTATGATGGTGTTGTTGACCCTCTGTATGATGGTGTTGTTGACCTTCTGTATGATGGTGTGTGATAATACCACTAGTGTGTGTGTTCTCTGCTACAATGATGGTGTTGTTGACCCTCTGTATGATGGTGTTGTTGACCCTCTGTATGATGGTGTTGTTGACCCTCTGTATGATGGTGTGTGATAATACCACTAGTGTGTGTGTTCTCTGCTACAATGATGGTGTTGTTGACCCTCTGTATGATGGTGTGTGATAATACCACTAGTGTGTGTGTTCTCTGCTACAATGATGGTGTTGTTGACCCTCTGTATGATGGTGTTGTTGACCCTCTGTATGATGGTGTGTGATAATACCACTAGTGTGTGTGTTCTCTGCTACAATGATGGTGTTGTACACCCTCTGTATGATGGTGTTGTTGACCCTCTGTATGATGGTGTTGTTGACCTTCTGTATGATGGTGTGTGATAATACCACTAGTGTGTGTGTTCTCTGCTACAATGATGGTGTTGTTGACCCTCTGTATGATGGTGTGTGATAATACCACTAGTGTGTGTGTTCTCTGCTACAATGATGGTGTTGTTGACCCTCTGTATGATGGTGTGTGATAATACCACTGGTGTGTGTGTTCTCTGCTACAATGATGGTGTTGTACACCCTCTGTATGATGGTGTTGTTGACCCTCTGTATGATGGTGTTGTTGACCCTCTGTAAGATGGTGTGTGATAATACCACTGGTGTGTGTGTTCTCTGCTACAATGATGGTGTTGTTGACCCTCTGTATGATGGTGTTGTTGACCCTCTGTATGATGGTGTTGTTGACCTTCTGTATGATGGTGTTGTAGACCCTCTGTATGATGGTGTTGTTGACCCTCTGTATGATGGTGTTGTACACCCTCTGTATGATGGTGTTGTTGACCCTCTGTATGATGGTGTTGTTGACCCTCTGTATGATGGTGTGTGATAATACCACTAGTGTGTGTGTTCTCTGCTACAATGATGGTGTTGTTGACCCTCTGTATGATGGTGTTGTTGACCCTCTGTATGATGGTGTTGTTGACCCTCTGTATGATGGTGTTGTACACCCTCTGTATGATGGTGTTGTTGACCCTCTGTATGATGGTGTTGTTGACCCTCTGTATGATGGTGTTGTACACCCTCTGTATGATGGTGTTGTACACCCTCTGTATGATGGTGTTGTTGACCCTCTGTATGATGGTGTTGTTGACCCTCTGTATGATGGTGTTGTACACCCTCTGTATGATGGTGTTGTTGACCCTCTGTATGATGGTGTTGTTGACCCTCTGTATGATGATGTTGTTGACCCTCTGTATGATGGTGTGTGATAATACCACTAGTGTGTGTGTTCTCTGCTACAATGATGGTGTTGTAGACCCTCTGTATGATGGTGTTGTTGACCCTCTGTATGATGGTGTGTGATAATACCACTAGTGTGTGTGTTCTCTGCTACAATGATGGTGTTGTTGACCCTCTGTATGATGGTGTTGTTGACCCTCTGTATGATGGTGTGTGATAATACCACTGGTGTGTGTGTTCTCTGCTACAATGATGGTGTTGTTGACCCTCTGTATGATGGTGTTGTTGACCCTCTGTATGATGGTGTTGTACACCCTCTGTATGATGGTGTTGTACACCCTCTGTATGATGGTGTGTGATAATACCACTGGTGTGTGTGTTCTCTGCTACAATGATGGTGTTGTACACCCTCTGTATGATGGTGTTGTTGACCCTCTGTATGATGGTGTTGTACACCCTCTGTATGATGGTGTTGTACACCCTCTGTATGATGGTGTGTGATAATACCACTACTGTGTGTGTTCTCTGCTACAATGATGGTGTTGTACACCCTCTGTATGATGGTGTTGTTGACCCTCTGTATGATGGTGTGTGATAATACCACTAGTGTGTGTGTTCTCTGCTACAATGATGGTGTTGTTGACCCTCTGTATGATGGTGTTGTTGACCCTCTGTATGATGGTGTGTGATAATACCACTGGTGTGTGTGTTCTCTGCTACAATGATGGTGTTGTTGACCCTCTGTATGATGGTGTTGTTGACCCTCTGTATGATGGTGTTGTTGACCCTCTGTATGATGGTGTTGTTGACCCTCTGTATGATGGTGTTGTTGACCCTCTGTAAGATGGTGTTGTTGACCCTCTGTATGATGGTGTTGTTGACCCTCTGTATGATGGTGTGTGATAATACCACTAGTGTGTGTGTTCTCTGCTACAATGATGGTGTTGTAGACCCTCTGTATGATGGTGTGTGATAATACCACTGGTGTGTGTGTTCTCTGCTACAATGATGGTGTTGTTGACCCTCTGTATGATGGTGTGTGATAATACCACTGGTGTGTGTGTTCTCTGCTACAATGATGGTGTTGTTGACCCTCTGTATGATGGTGTTGTTGACCCTCTGTATGATGGTGTTGTTGACCCTCTGTATGATGGTGTTGTTGACCCTCTGTAAGATGGTGTTGTTGACCCTCTGTATGATGGTGTTGTTGACCCTCTGTATGATGGTGTTGTTGACCCTCTGTATGATGGTGTGTGATAATACCACTGGTGTGTGTGTTCTCTGCTACAATGATGGTGTTGTAGACCCTCTGTATGATGGTGTTGTTGACCCTCTGTATGATGGTGTTGTTGACCCTCTGTATGATGGTGTTGTTGACCCTCTGTATGATGGTGTTGTTGACCCTCTGTATGATGGTGTTGTTGACCCTCTGTATGATGGTGTTGTTGACCCTCTGTATGATGGTGTTGTTGACCCTCTGTATGATGGTGTTGTTGACCCTCTGTATGATGGTGTTGTTGACCCTCTGTATGATGGTGTTGTTGACCCTCTGTAAGATGGTGTTGTTGACCCTCTGTATGATGGTGTTGTTGACCCTCTGTATGATGGTGTGTGATAATACCACTAGTGTGTGTGTTCTCTGCTACAATGATGGTGTTGTACACCCTCTGTATGATGGTGTTGTTGACCCTCTGTATGATGGTGTGTGATAATACCACTGGTGTGTGTGTTCTCTGCTACAATGATGGTGTTGTTGACCCTCTGTATGATGGTGTTGTTGACCCTCTGTATGATGGTGTTGTTGACCCTCTGTATGATGGTGTGTGATAATACCACTGGTGTGTGTGTTCTCTGCTACAATGATGGTGTTGTTGACCCTCTGTATGATGGTGTGTGATAATACCACTGGTGTGTGTGTTCTCTGCTACAATGATGGTGTTGTAGACCCTCTGTATGATGGTGTGTGATAATACCACTGGTGTGTGTGTTCTCTGCTACAATGATGGTGTTGTACACCCTCTGTATGATGGTGTTGTTGACCCTCTGTATGATGGTGTTGTTGACCCTCTGTATGATGGTGTTGTTGACCCTCTGTATGATGGTGTGTGATAATACCACTAGTGTGTGTGTTCTCTGCTACAATGATGGTGTTGTACACCCTCTGTATGATGGTGTTGTTGACCCTCTGTATGATGGTGTTGTTGACCCTCTGTATGATGGTGTTGTTGACCCTCTGTATGATGGTGTTGTTGACCCTCTGTATGATGGTGTTGTTGACCCTCTGTATGATGGTGTGTGATAATACCACTAGTGTGTGTGTTCTCTGCTACAATGATGGTGTTGTACACCCTCTGTATGATGGTGTTGTTGACCCTCTGTATGATGGTGTGTGATAATACCACTAGTGTGTGTGTTCTCTGCTACAATGATGGTGTTGTACACCCTCTGTATGATGGTGTTGTTGACCCTCTGTATGATGGTGTGTGATAATACCACTAGTGTGTGTGTTCTCTGCTACAATGATGGTGTTGTACACCCTCTGTATGATGGTGTTGTTGACCCTCTGTATGATGGTGTTGTTGACCCTCTGTATGATGGTGTTGTTGACCCTCTGTAAGATGGTGTTGTTGACCCTCTGTATGATGGTGTTGTTGACCCTCTGTATGATGGTGTGTGATAATACCACTGGTGTGTGTGTTCTCTGCTACAATGATGGTGTTGTACACCCTCTGTATGATGGTGTTGTTGACCCTCTGTATGATGGTGTTGTTGACCCTCTGTATGATGGTGTTGTTGACCCTCTGTATGATGGTGTTGTTGACCCTCTGTATGATGGTGTTGTTGACCCTCTGTATGATGGTGTGTGATAATACCACTGGTGTGTGTGTTCTCTGTTACAATGATGGTGTTGTTGACCCTCTGTATGATGGTGTGTGATAATACCACTAGTGTGTGTGTTCTCTGCTACAATGATGGTGTTGTTGACCCTCTGTATGATGGTGTGTGATAATACCACTGGTGTGTGTGTTCTCTGCTACAATGATGGTGTTGTACACCCTCTGTATGATGGTGTTGTTGACCCTCTGTATGATGGTGTGTGATAATACCACTAGTGTGTGTGTTCTCTGCTACAATGATGGTGTTGTTGACCCTCTGTATGATGGTGTTGTTGACCCTCTGTATGATGGTGTTGTTGACCCTCTGTATGATGGTGTTGTAGACCCTCTGTATGATGGTGTTGTAGACCCTCTGTATGATGGTGTTGTTGACCCTCTGTATGATGGTGTGTGATAATACCACTGGTGTGTGTGTTCTCTGCTACAATGATGGTGTTGTTGACCCTCTGTATGATGGTGTTGTTGACCCTCTGTATGATGGTGTTGTACACCCTCTGTATGATGGTGTTGTTGACCCTCTGTATGATGGTGTTGTTGACCCTCTGTATGATGGTGTGTGATAATACCACTAGTGTGTGTGTTCTCTGCTACAATGATGGTGTTGTAGACCCTCTGTATGATGGTGTGTGATAATACCACTGGTGTGTGTGTTCTCTGCTACAATGATGGTGTTGTTGACCCTCTGTATGATGGTGTTGTTGACCCTCTGTATGATGGTGTTGTTGACCCTCTGTATGATGGTGTGTGATAATACCACTGGTGTGTGTGTTCTCTGCTACAATGATGGTGTTGTAGACCCTCTGTATGATGGTGTTGTTGACCCTCTGTATGATGGTGTTGTTGACCCTCTGTATGATGGTGTGTGATAATACCACTGGTGTGTGTGTTCTCTGCTACAATGATGGTGTTGTACACCCTCTGTATGATGGTGTTGTACACCCTCTGTATGATGGTGTTGTACACCCTCTGTATGATGGTGTTGTAGACCCTCTGTATGATGGTGTGTGATAATACCACTAGTGTGTGTGTTCTCTGCTACAATGATGGTGTTGTTGACCCTCTGTATGATGGTGTTGTTGACCCTCTGTATGATGGTGTTGTTGACCCTCTGTATGATGGTGTGTGATAATACCACTGGTGTGTGTGTTCTCTGCTACAATGATGGTGTTGTACACCCTCTGTATGATGGTGTTGTTGACCCTCTGTATGATGGTGTGTGATAATACCACTAGTGTGTGTGTTCTCTGCTACAATGATGGTGTTGTTGACCCTCTGTATGATGGTGTGTGATAATACCACTAGTGTGTGTGTTCTCTGCTACAATGATGGTGTTGTTGACCCTCTGTATGATGGTGTTGTTGACCCTCTGTATGATGGTGTGTGATAATACCACTGGTGTGTGTGTTCTCTGCTACAATGATGGTGTTGTTGACCCTCTGTATGATGGTGTTGTTGACCCTCTGTATGATGGTGTGTGATAATACCACTGGTGTGTGTGTTCTCTGCTACAATGATGGTGTTGTACACCCTCTGTATGATGGTGTTGTAGACCCTCTGTATGATGGTGTTGTTGACCCTCTGTATGATGGTGTTGTAGACCCTCTGTATGATGGTGTGTGATAATACCACTAGTGTGTGTGTTCTCTGCTACAATGATGGTGTTGTACACCCTCTGTATGATGGTGTTGTAGACCCTCTGTATGATGGTGTTGTTGACCCTCTGTATGATGGTGTTGTTGACCCTCTGTATGATGGTGTGTGATAATACCACTGGTGTGTGTGTTCTCTGCTACAATGATGGTGTTGTAGACCCTCTGTATGATGGTGTTGTTGACCCTCTGTATGATGGTGTTGTTGACCCTCTGTATGATGGTGTGTGATAATACCACTGGTGTGTGTGTTCTCTGCTACAATGATGGTGTTGTACACCCTCTGTATGATGGTGTTGTTGACCCTCTGTATGATGGTGTTGTTGACCCTCTGTATGATGGTGTTGTTGACCCTCTGTATGATGGTGTGTGATAATACCACTGGTGTGTGTGTTCTCTGCTACAATGATGGTGTTGTACACCCTCTGTATGATGGTGTTGTAGACCCTCTGTATGATGGTGTTGTACACCCTCTGTATGATGGTGTGTGATAATACCACTGGTGTATGTGTTCTCTGCTACAATGATGGTGTTGTTGACCCTCTGTATGATGGTGTTGTTGACCCTCTGTATGATGGTGTTGTTGACCCTCTGTATGATGGTGTTGTAGACCCTCTGTATGATGGTGTTGTAGACCCTCTGTATGATGGTGTGTGATAATACCACTGGTGTGTGTGTTCTCTGCTACAATGATGGTGTTGTACACCCTCTGTATGATGGTGTTGTTGACCCTCTGTATGATGGTGTTGTTGACCCTCTGTATGATGGTGTGTGATAATACCACTGGTGTATGTGTTCTCTGCTACAATGATGGTGTTGTTGACCCTCTGTATGATGGTGTGTGATAATACCACTAGTGTGTGTGTTCTCTGCTACAATGATGGTGTTGTACACCCTCTGTATGATGGTGTTGTTGACCCTCTGTATGATGGTGTGTGATAATACCACTGGTGTGTGTGTTCTCTGCTACAATGATGGTGTTGTACACCCTCTGTATGATGGTGTTGTTGACCCTCTGTATGATGGTGTTGTTGACCCTCTGTATGATGGTGTTGTTGACCCTCTGTATGATGGTGTTGTTGACCCTCTGTATGATGGTGTTGTTGACCCTCTGTATGATGGTGTTGTTGACCCTCTGTATGATGGTGTTGTTGACCCTCTGTATGATGGTGTTGTTGACCCTCTGTATGATGGTGTTGTTGACCCTCTGTAAGATGGTGTTGTTGACCCTCTGTAAGATGGTGTTGTTAGCCCTCTGTAAGATGGTGTTGTAGACCCTCTGTATGATGGTGTGTGATAATACCACTAGTGTGTGTGTTCTCTGCTACAATGATGGTGTTGTACACCCTCTGTATGATGGTGTTGTTGACCCTCTGTATGATGGTGTGTGATAATACCACTAGTGTGTGTGTTCTCGGCTACAATGATGGTGTTGTACACCCTCTGTATGATGGTGTTGTTGACCCTCTGTATGATGGTGTGTGATAATACCACTGGTGTGTGTGTTCTCTGCTACAATGATGGTGTTGTACACCCTCTGTATGATGGTGTTGTTGACCCTCTGTATGATGGTGTTGTTGACCCTCTGTATGATGGTGTTGTTGACCCTCTGTATGATGGTGTTGTTGACCCTCTGTATGATGGTGTTGTTGACCCTCTGTATGATGGTGTTGTTGACCCTCTGTATGATGGTGTTGTTGACCCTCTGTATGATGGTGTTGTTGACCCTCTGTAAGATGGTGTTGTTGACCCTCTGTAAGATGGTGTTGTTAGCCCTCTGTAAGATGGTGTTGTAGACCCTCTGTAAGATGGTGTTGTTAGCCCTCTGTAAGATGGTGTTGTAGACCCTCTGTAAGATGGTGTTGTTAACCCTCTGTAAGATGGTGTTGTTAACCCGCTGTAAGATGGTGTTGTTAACCCTCTGTAAGATGGTGTTGTTAACCCTCTGTAAGATGGTGTTGTTGACCCTCTGTAAGATGGTGTTGTTGACCCTCTGTAAGATGGTGTTGTTGACCCTCTGTAGGATGGTGTTGTTGACCCTCTGTAAGATGGTGCTATTGACACTCTGTAAGATGGTGTTGTTGACCCCTCTGTAAGATGGTGTTGTTGACTCTCTGTAAGATGGTGTTGTTGACCCCTCTGTAAGATGGTGTTGTTGACCCCTCTGTAAGATGGTGTTGTTGACCCCTCTGTAAGATGGTGTTGTTGACCCCTCTGTAAGATGGTGTTGTTAACCGTCTGTAAGATGGTGTTCTTAACCGTCTGTAAGATGGTGTTGTTGACCCTCTGTAAGATGGTGTTGTTAACCGTCTGTAAGATGGTGTTCTTAACCGTCTGTAAGATGGTGTTGTTGACCCTCTGTAGGGTGCTGTTGTTAACCCTCTGTAAGATGGTGTTGTTGACCCTCTGTAAGATGGTGTTGTTAACCCTCTGTAAGATGGTGTTGTTGACCCTCTGTAAGATGGTGTTGTTAACCCTCTGTAAGATGGTGTTGTTAACCCTCTGTAAGATGGTGTTGTTGACCCTCTGTAAGATGGTGTTGTTAACCCTCTGTAAGATGGTGTTGTTGACTCTCTGTAAGATGGTGTTGTTGACTCTCTGTAAGATGGTGTTGTTAACTCTCTGTAAGATGGTGTTGTTAACCCTCTTTAAGATGATGTTGTTAACCCTCTGTAGGATGGTGTTGTTGACCCTCTGTAAGATGGTGTTGTTAACTCTCTGTAAGATGGTGTTGTTGTCCCTCTGTAAGATGGTGTTGTTGACTCTCTGTAAGATGGTGTTGTTAACCCTCTGTAAGATGGTGTTGTTAACCCTCTGTAAGATGGTGTTGTTGACCCTCTGTAAGATGGTGTTGTTGACTCTCTGCAAGATGGTGTTGTTAACCCTCTGTAAGATGGTGTTGTTAACCCTCTGTAAGATGGTGTTGTTGTCCCTCTGTAAGATGGTGTTGTTGACTCTCTGTAAGATGGTGTTGTTAACCCTCTGTAAGATGGTGTTGTTGACCCTCTGTAAGATGGTGTTGTTAACCCTCTGTAAGATGGTGTTGTTAACCCTCTGTAAGATGGTGTTGTTAACCCTCTGTAAGATGGTGTTGTTAACCCTCTGTAAGATGGTGTTGTTGACCCTCTGTAAGATGGTGTTGTTGACCCTCTGTAAGATGGTGTTGTTGACCCTCTGTAGGATGGTGTTGTTGACCCTCTGTAAGATGGTGCTATTGACACTCTGTAAGATGGTGTTGTTGACCCCTCTGTAAGATGGTGTTGTTGACTCTCTGTAAGATGGTGTTGTTGACCCCTCTGTAAGATGGTGTTGTTGACCCCTCTGTAAGATGGTGTTGTTGACTCTGTAAGATGGTGTTGTTGACTCTCTGTAAGATGGTGTTGTTAACCGTCTGTAAGATGGTGTTCTTAACCGTCTGTAAGATGGTGTTGTTGACCCTCTGTAAGATGGTGTTGTTAACCGTCTGTAAGATGGTGTTCTTAACCGTCTGTAAGATGGTGTTGTTGACCCTCTGTAAGATGGTGTTGTTGACCCTCTGTAAGATGGTGTTGTTGACCCTCTGTAAGATGGTGTTGTTAACCCTCTGTAAGATGGTGTTGTTGACCCTCTGTAAGATGGTGTTGTTAACCCTCTGTAAGATGGTGTTGTTAACCCTCTGTAAGATGGTGTTGTTGACCCTCTGTAAGATGGTGTTGTTAACCCTCTGTAAGATGGTGTTGTTGTCCCTCTGTAAGATGGTGTTGTTGACTCTCTGTAAGATGGTGTTGTTGACTCTCTGTAAGATGGTGTTGTTAACCCTCTGTAAGATGGTGTTGTTAACCCTCTGTAAGATGGTGTTGTTGACCCTCTGTAAGATGGTGTTGTTGACTCTCTGTAAGATGGTGTTGTTGACCCTCTGTAAGATGGTGTTGTTGACCCTCTGTAAGATGGTGTTGTTGACCCTCTGTAAGATGGTGTTGTTGACCCTCTGTAAGATGGTGTTGTTGACCCTCTGTAAGATGGTGTTGTTGACCCTCTGTAAGATGGTGTTGTTGACCCTCTGTAAGATGGTGTTGTTGACCCTCTGTAAGATGGTGTTGTTGACCCTCTGTAAGATGGTGTTGTTGACCCTCTGTAAGATGGTGTTGTTAACCCTCTGTAAGATGGTGTTGTTGTCCCTCTGTAAGATGGTGTTGTTGACTCTCTGTAAGATGGTGTTGTTAACCCTCTGTAAGATGGTGTTGTTAACCCTCTGTAAGATGGTGTTGTTGACCCTCTGTAAGATGGTGTTGTTGACCCTCTGTAAGATGGTGTTGTTGACCCTCTGTAGGATGGTGTTGTTGACCCTCTGTAGGATGGTGTTGTTGACCCTCTGTGGGATGGTGTTGTTGACCCTCTGTGGGATGGTGTTGTTGACCCTCTGTAGGGTGTTGTTGACCCTCTGTAGGGTGTTGTTGACCCTCTGTAAGATGGTGTTGTTAACCCTCTGTAAGATGGTGTTGTTAACCCTCTGTAAGATGGTGTTGTTAACCCTCTGTAAGATGGTGTTGTTGACCCTCTGGAAGATGGTGTTGTTGACCCTCTGTAGGATGGTGTTGTTGACCCTCTGTGGGATGGTGTTGTTGACCCTCTGTGGGATGGTGTTGTTGACCCTCTGTAGGGTGTTGATGACCCTCTGTAGGATGGTGTTGTTGACCCTCTGTAGGATGGTGTTGTTGACCCTCTGTAGGATGGTGTTGACCCTCTGTAGGATGGTGCTGTTGACCCTCTGTAGGATGGTGCTGTTGACCCTCTGTAGGATGGTGTTGTTGACCCTCTGTAGGGTGGTGTTGTAGACCCTCTGTAGGATGGTGTTGTTGACCCTCTGTAGAATGGTGTTGTTGACCCTCAGTAGGTTGTTGACCCTCTGTAGGATGGTGTTGTTGATCCTCTGTAGGGTGGTGTTGTTGACCTTCTGTAGGGTGGTGTTGTAGACCTGTAGGATGGTGTTGATCCTCTGTAGGATGGTATTGTTAACCCTCTGTAGGATGGTATTGTTAACCCTCTGTAGGATGGTGTTGTTAACCCTCTGTAGGATGGTGTTGTTAACCCTCTGTAAGATGGTGTTGTTAACCCTCTGTAGGATGGTGTTGTTAACCCTCTGTAGGATGGTGTTAATCCTCAGTAGGATAGTGTTGTTAACCCTCTGTAAGATGGTGTTGTTAACCCTCTGTAGGATGGTGTTATTGACCCTCTGTAGGATGGTGTTGACCCTCTGTAGAATGATGTTGACCCTATGTAGGGTAATGTTGACCCTCTGTAGGATGATGTTGACCCTCTGTAGGATGATGTTGACCCTCTGTAGGATGATGTTGACCCTCTGTAGGGTGATGTTGACCCTCTGAAGGATGATGTTGACCCTCTGTAGGATGGTGTTGACCCTCTGTAGAATGATGTTGACCCTATGTAGGGTAATGTTGACCCTCTGTAGGATGATGTTGACCCTCTGTAGGATGATGTTGACCCTCTGTAGGATGATGTTGACCCTCTGTAGGGTGTTGTTGACCCTCTGAAGGATGATGTTGACCCTCTGTAGGATGGTGTTGATGCTCTGTAGGATGTTGACCCTCTGTAGGATGGTGTTGTTGACCTTCTGTAGGATGTTGACCCTCTGTAGGATGGTGTTATTGACCCTCTGTAGGATGATGTTGCCCCTCTGTAGGATGGTGTTGTTGACCCTCTGTAGGATGGTGTTGACCCTCTGTAGGATGATGTTGACCCTATGTAGGGTAATGTTGACCCTCTGTAGGATGATGTTGACCCTCTGTAGGATGATGTTGACACTCTGTAGGATGATGTTGACACTCTGTAGGATGATGTTGACCCTCTGTAGGATGGTGTTGTTGACCCTCTGTAGGATGATGTTGACACTGTAGGATGATGTTGACCCTATGTAGGGTAATGTTGACCCTCTGTAGGATGATATTGACCCTCTGTAGGATTATGTTGACCCTCTGTAAGGATGAAATTGACCCTCTGTAGGATGTTGACCCTCTGTAGGATGTTGACCCTCTATAAGACGATGTAGACCTGTTGGATGGTGTTGCTGACTGTAGGATGATGTAGACCTGTAGGATGGTGTTGTACACCCTCATTCTTGTAGAATGGTGTAGGCAGGGGGGAGACATGGAGGGAAGGGAGGTCAGAGGCAGGTGAAGGGTGGGAGAGAAGGGAAGGCAGAGGGAGGTGAAGGGAGGGAGGGAAGGGAGTGCAGAGGCAGGTGAAGGGAGGGCAGAGGCAGGTGAAGGAAGGGAGGGAGGGAAGGGAGGGCAGAGGCAGGTGAAGGGAGGGTAGGGGCAGGTGAAGGGAAGGTATGGACAGGTGAAGGGAGGGTAGGGACAGGTGAAGGGAGGTTAGGGACAGGTGAAGGGAGGGTAGGGGCAGGTGAAGGGAGGGTGGGGACAGGTGAAAGGAGGATAGGGACAGGTAAAGGGAAGGTAGAGACATGAATGGAGGGTAGGGACATGTAAAGGGAAGGTAGGGACTGGTGAAGGGAGGGTAGGGGCAGGTGAAGGGAGGGTTTGAACAGGTGAAGGGAAGGTAGGGACAGGTGAAGGGAGGGTAGGGACAAGTGAAGGGAGGGTTGGAACAGGTGAAGGGAAGGTAGGGGCAGGTGAAGGAAGGGTAGAGACAGGTGAAGGGAGGGTAGGGACAGGTGAAGGGAGGGTAGGGACAGGTGAAGGGAGGGTTGGAACATGTGAAGGGAAGGTAGGGACAGGTGAAGGGAAGGTAGGGACAGGTGAAGGGAGGGTAGGGACAAGTGAAAGGAGGGTGGGGACAGGTGAAGGGAGGGTAGGGACAGGTAAAGGGAAGGTAGGGACAGGTAAAGGGAAGGTAGGGACAGGTGAAGGGAGGGTAGGGACAGGTGAAGGGAGGGTTGGAACAGGCGAAGGGAAGGTAGGGACAGGTGAAGGGAGGGAAGGGACAGGTGAAGGGAGGGTGGGGACAGGTAAAGGGAAGGTAGGGACAGGTGAAAGGAGGGTAGGGACAGGTAAAGGGAAGGTAGGGACAGGTGAAGGGAGGGTAGGGACAGGTAAAGGGAAGGTAGGGACTGGTGAAGGGAGGGTAGGGACAGGTGAAGGGAGGGTAGGGACAGGTGAAGGGAGGGTTGGAACAGGTGAAGGGAAGGTAGGGACAGGTGAAGGGAGTGTAGGGACAAGTGAAGGGAGGGTTGGAACAGGTGAAGGGAAGGTAGGGACAGGTGAAGGAAGGGTAGAGACAGGTGAAGGGAGGGTAGGGACAGGTGAAGGGAGGGTTGGAACATGTGAAGGGAAGGTAGGGACAGGTGAAGGGAAGGTAGGGACAGGTGAAGGGAGGGTAGGGACAGGTGAAAGGATGGGGACAGGTGAATGGAGGGTTGGGACAGGTAAAGGGAAGGTAGGGACAGGTGAAGGGAGGGTAGGGACAGGTAAAGGGAGGGTTGGAACAGGCGAAGGGAAGGTAGGGACAGGTGAAGGGAGGGTAGGGACAGGTGAAGGGAGGGTGGGGACAGGTAAAGGGGAGGTAGGGACAGGTGAAGGGAGGGTAGAGACAGGTGAAAGGAGGGTAGGGACAGGTAAAGGGAAGGTAGAGACAGATGAAGGGAGGGTAGGGACAGGTAAAGGGAAGGTAGGGACTGGTGAAGGGAGGGTAGGGACAGGTGAAGGGAAGGTAGGGACAGGTGAAGGGAGGGTAGGGACAGGTGAAGGGAGGGTTGGAACAGGTGAAGGGAAGGTAGGGACAGGTGAAGGGAAGGTAGGGACAGGTGAAGGGAGGGTAGGGACAGGTGAAGGGAGGGTTGGAACAGGTGAAGGGAAGGTAGGGACAGGTGAAGGGAGGGTGGGGACAGGTGAAGGGAGGGTAGCGACAGGTAAAGGGAAGGTAGGGACAGGTGAAGGGAAGGTAGGGACAGGTGAAGGGAGGGTTGGAGCAGGCGAAGGGAAGGTAGGGACAGGTGAAGGGAAGGTAGGGACAGGTGAAAGGAGGGTAGGGAGAGGTGAAAGGAGGGTAGGAACAGGTAAAGGGAAGGTAGAGACAGATGAAGGGAGGGTAGGGACAGGTAAAGGGAAGGTAGGGACAGGTGAAGGGAGGGTAGGGACAGGTGAAGGGAGGGTTGGAACAGGTGAAGGGAAGGTAGGGACAGGTGAAGGGAGGGTAGGGACATGTGAGGGGAGGGTTGGAACAGGTGAAGGGAAGGTAGGGACAGGTGAAGGGAGGGTAGGGACAGGTGAAGGGAGGGTAGGGACAGGCGAAGGGAGGGTTGGAACAGGTGAAGGGAAGGTAGGGACAGGTGAAGGGAGGGTAGAGAGGTGAAGGGAAGGTAGGGACAGGTGAAGAGATGGTAGGGACAGGTGAAGGGAGGGTGGGGACAGGTGAAGGGAGGGTAGGGACAGGTGAAGGGAGGGTAGGGACAGGTAAAGAGAGGGTTGAAACAGGCGAAGGGAAGGTAGGGACAGGTGAAGGGAGGGTGGGGACAGGTAAAGGGAAGGTAGGGACAGGTGAAGGGAGGGTATGGACAGGTGAAATGAGGGTAGGGACAGGTGAAAGGAGGGTAGGGACAGGTAAACGGAAGGTAGAGACAGATGAAGGGAGGGTAGGGACAGGTAAAGGGAAGGTAGGGACTGGTGAAGGGAGGGTAGGGACAGGTGAAGGGAGGGTAGGGACAGGTGAAGGGAGGGTTGGAACAGGTGAAGGGAAGGTAGGGACAGGTGAAGGGAGGGTAGGGACAAGTGAAGGGAGGGTTGGAACAGGTGAAGGGAAGGTAGGGACAGGTGAAGGGAGGGTAGGGACAGGTGAAGGGAGGGTAGGGACAGGTGAAGGGAGGGTAGGGACAGGTGAAGGGAGGGTTGGAACAGGTGAAGGGAAGGTAGGGACAGGTGAAGGGAGGGTAGGGACAGGTGAAGGGAGGGTTGGAATAGTTGAAGGGAAGGTAGGGACAGGTGAAGGGAGGGTAGGGACAGGTGAAGGAAGGGTAGGGACAGGTGAAGGGAGGGTAGGGTCTGGTGAAGGGAGGGTTGGAACAGGTGAAGGGAAGGTAGGGACAGATGAAGGGAGGGTTGGAACAGGTGAAGGGAAGGTAGGGACAGGTGAAGGGAAGGTAGGGACAGGTGAAGGGAGGGTAGGGACAGGTGAAGGGAAGGTAGGAACAGGTGAAGGGAAGGTAGGGACAGGTGAAGGGAGGGTTGGAACAGGTGAAGGGAAGGTAGGGACAGGTGAAGGGAGGGTTGGAACAGGTGAAGGGAGGGTTGGAACAGGTAAAGGGAAGGTAGGGACAGGTGAAAGGAGGGTGGGGACAGGTGAAGGGAGGGTAGGGACAGGTGAAGGGAGGGTAGGGACAGGTGAAGGGAAGGTAGGAACAGGTGAAGGGAAGGTAGGGACAGGTGAAGGGAGGGTAGGGACAGGTGAAGGGAGGGTTGGAACAGGTGAAGGGAAGGTAGGGACAGGTGAAGGGAGGGTTGGAACTGGTGAAGGGAGGGTTGGAACAGGTGAAGGGAAGGTAGGGACAGGTGAAGGGAAGGTAGGGACAGGTGAAAGGAGGGTGGGGACAGGTGAAGGGAGGGTAGGAACAGGTGAAGGGATGGTGGGGACAGGTGAAGGGAGGGTAGGAACAGGTGAAGGGAAGGTAGGGATAGGTGAAGGGAAGGTAGGGACAGGTGAAGGGAGGGTAGGGACAGGTGAAGGGAGGGTTGGAACAGGTGAGGGGAAGGTAGGGACAGGTGAAGGGAAGGTAGGGACAGGTGAAGGGAGGGTTGGAACAGGTGAAGGGAAGGTAGGGACAGGTGAAGGGAAGGTAGGGACAGGTGAAGGGAGGGTTGGAACAGGTGAAGGGAAGGTAGGGACAGGTGAAGGGAGGGTAGGGACAGGTGAAGGGAGGGTAGGGACAGGTGAAGGGAAGGTAGGGACAGGTGAAGGGAAGGTAGGGACAGGTGAAGGGAGGGTAGGGACAGGTGAAGGGAGGGTTGGTACAGGTGAAGGGAGGGTAGGGACAGGTGAAGGGAGGGTTGGAACAGGTGAAGGGAAGGTAGGGACAGGTGAAGGGAGGGTAGGGACAGGTGAAGGGAGGGTAGGGACAGGTGAAGGGAGGGTAGGGACAGGTGAAGGGAGGGTAGGGACAGGTGAAGGGAAGGTAGGGACAGGTGAAGGGAAGGTAGGGACAGGTGAAGGGAAGGTAGGGACAGGTGAAGGGAAGGTAGGGACAGGTGAAGGGAAGGTAGGGACAGGTGAAGGGAGGGTAGGGACAGGTGAAGGGAAGGTAGGGACAGGTGAAGGGAAGGTAGGGACAGGTGAAGGGAAGGTAGGGACAGGTGAAGGGAAGGTAGGGACAGGTGAAGGGAAGGTAGGGACAGGTGAAGGGAAGGTAGGGACAGGTGAAGGGAGGGTAGGGACAGGTGAAGGGAAGGTAGGGACATGTGAAGGGAAGGTAGGGACAGGTGAAGGGAAGGTAGGGACAGGTGAAGGGAAGGTAGGGACAGGTGAAGGGAAGGTAGGGACAGGTGAAGGGAGGGTAGGGACAGGTGAAGGGAAGGTAGGGACAGGTGAAGGGAAGGTAGGGACAGGTGAAGGGAAGGTAGGGACAGGTGAAGGGAAGGTAGGGACAGGTGAAGGGAGGGTAGGGACAGGTGAAGGGAAGGTAGGGACAGGTGAAGGGAAGGTAGGGACAGGTGAAGGGAAGGTAGGGACAGGTGAAGGGAAGGTAGGGACAGGTGAAGGGAAGGTAGGGACAGGTGAAGGGAAGGTAGGGACAGGTGAAGGGAAGGTAGGGACAGGTGAAGGGAAGGTAGGGACAGGTGAAGGGAAGGTAGGGACAGGTGAAGGGAAGGTAGGGACAGGTGAAGGGAGGGTAGGGACAGGTGAAGGGAGGGTAGGAACAGGTAAAGGGAAGGTAGGGACAGGTGAAGGGAGGGTAGGGACAGGTGAAGGGAGGGTTGGAACAGGTGAAGGGAAGGTAGGGACAGGTGAAGGGAGGGTAGGGACAGGTGAAGGGAGGGTTGGGACAGGTGAAGGGAAGGTAGGGACAGGTAAAGGGAAGGTAGGGACTGGTGAAGGGAGGGTTGGGACAGGTGAAGGGAAGGTAGGGACAGGTGAAGGGAAGGTAGGGACAGGTGAAGGGAAGGTAGGGACAGGTGAAGGGAAGGTAGGGACAGGTGAAGGGAAGGTAGGGACAGGTGAAGGGTATCTTAGTAGTGATGTATTGATTTTTAACATTGTCTCAGCTGGATTTCACACGAGGTCACCTGGCTTGTTCTGTATGTCTGTCTGTATGTCTCTGTATACCAGTATGTATATCTGTATACCTGTGTCTGTGTGTATATATGTATACCTGTGTGTCAGTGTATATATGTATACCTGTGTGTCAGTGTATATATGTATACCTGTGTGTCAGTGTATATATGTATACCTGTGTGTCAGTGTATATATGTATACCTGTGTGTCAGTGTATATATGTATACCTGTGTGTCAGTGTATATATGTATACCTGTGTGTCAGTGTATATATGTATACCTGTGTGTCAGTGTATATATGTATACCTGTGTGTCAGTGTATATATGTATACCTGTGTGTCAGTGTATATGTATATACCTGTGTGTCAGTGTATATATGTATACCTGTGTGTCAGTGTATATATGTATACCTGTGTGTCAGTGTATATATGTATACCTGTGTGTCAGTGTATATATGTATACCTGTGTGTCAGTGTATATATGTATACCTGTGTGTCAGTGTATATATGTATACCTGTGTGTCAGTGTATATGTATATACCTGTGTGTCAGTGTATATATGTATACCTGTGTGTCAGTGTATATATGTATACCTGTGTGTCAGTGTATATGTATATACCTGTGTCCCCGTCATTAAGAACAAGTTGTATTGACACAAAAACTGCGAATAAATTTTTACAATAAGAACAACTGAACATTCAAATTTAAGTTTTTCACAAATTTTAGCCCAAGGAAATGTAATTAGCATCATATGGGACAGTTTACCTTAAAGTGGACAAATGAATTATGTATAAGGGAAAATATAGAAGCTTCTTTGTGGACCCTCTGTCTCGTCAACACTCTACATACTTACCCACTGATACTTAGTACCACCGCTGTGTTGCGTGACCCTGTAGTCCCCTAAAGAACTAAAAGGCACAATACCGTGACTGGAACAATACACAAATAACCCGCACGTAGGAGAGTGGAGCTTACGACGTTTCGGTCCGACTTGAACCATTCACAGAGTCCCACTGTGTGACTTTGTCAGTGGTCCAAGTCGGACCCAAACGTCATCGTAAGCTCCTCTCTCCTATGTGTGGATTGTGTACTGTAGTTCTCTATGTATGTTCCTATTACGAACGCAGGTGTAGTGTAGTGGCCTGCACGCCTGGTTATAGCACGGTGTCGAAGGTAGAAACGAGGAACCAGCAAAAGACATCAGAGAGTAAATGCTTACATATTTTCTTCAAATAGCAAGCAATGTATGTACACTATTTATAGAAGATATGGGGAAGTGGAACAGAATTCTTCCTCCGTAAGCCATGCGTGTCGCAAGAGGCGTTCTTCTTTGTAGATTTGCCGGTACAATCACCCGGCCCGGGCCTTTTCCAAAAGGTGGCTCGGCCTTGGCTCCCTGTCGTGGGAGTGCCTCAGACCAATGTCCGCCATGGGAGGAGGTACAAGTACCTCCTCATCTTCTGGGACTAGTTCTCCCCAGGCCTAGCCCCATTCCCCTCCCCCATGGGGCTCAGAGGGAGAAGCTAGGCACCTTGGGCTGCCACAAACCCCGCCCACATTGGGCTCGAAGGGTGTGGCAGCTGCATAGCAGCAGATGATGTCAGGAGGTGCAAAGGCAGCAAGCACTACAGGATCCTTTTGTATCACACCTCAGCTTTGGACAACAGCCTGCTTGACCAGGCAGGCACCAGACGAGCCTGGGCCATGGCTCAGGCAATTTACTGATACAGTTTCCTGATACAAGAGGATGACACACACAAGACAGCACATTCACCATCATTTATTCAGTTTCTGCCTTTTCAAAAATTGTTGTGACATTACAGTTGTGATCAGTGTGTGCAACTTCACGCAACCATCCTTCAGAATGTAGCACTGCCCTTCCCACCCACCAGGAGTTTAAGTCCAACTAACCTGTTTTTTTGTTCACACTCCAACAACATGTCGAGAAATCATTTTTCTCCATTCACTCCTAACAGGCTTATAAAAGCCTGCTGGATGCTCAAGCCCCTACAACTCAAACCCACTTTTACTCTCTTTTCTTTAACCATTCCTGGGACCACCCTTACCATTCGTACCTTCCATTCCAGATTTACTCACTCTGTGTGTGTGTGTGTGTGTGTGTGTGTGTGTGTGTGTGTGTGTGTGTGTGTGTGTGTACTTACCTGTTACCTGGAGGTTATTCCGGGGATCAACGCCCCCGCGGCCCGGTCCATGACCAGGCCTCCCGATGGATCAGGGCCTGATCAACTAGGCTGTTACTGCTGGCCGCACGCAGTCCGACGTACGAGCCACAGCCCGGCTGATCCGGCACTGACTTTAGGTATCTGTCCAGCTCTCTCTTGAAGGCAGCCAGGGGTTTATTGGCAATTCCCCTAATGCTTGATGGGAGGCTGTTGAACAGTTTTGGGCCCCGGACACTGTATGTGGTTGCATGGGCCCATTCACAGCTCCTGGCCCTGCCTCTTCGCTTGTCGCTACTAGGTCTACTCTCCTGGCTCCAAGAACCTTATGATACTAATTCTTAACACTATGTATGGATCCTGCCTCCACTACATCACTCTCCAGATTGTTCCACTTCCTGACAACTCTAAGGCTGAAGAAATACTTCCTAACTCCCCCTGTGACTCATCTGAGTTGTTAACTTCCAGTTGTGGCCCCTTGTTGCTGTGTCCCATCTCTGGAACATTCTGTTCCTGTTCACCTTGTCAATTTATCTTAGTATATTATATGTCGTTATCATGTCCCTTTCCCCAATTTCTCCTGTCTTCCAGTGTCGTCAGGTTAAGGTTACTTAACCTCTCCCCTCCTTAACCTCCGGGACTAGTCTTGCGGCAAACTTTTGTACTTTCTCGAATTTTTTGACGTGCTTGAGCAGGCGTGGGTTCCATACCAGTGCTGCGTACTCCAATATGAGCCTGACGTACACGGTGTACAGTGTCGGGAATGACTCCTTACTTGTGTGTGTGTGTGTGTGTGTGTGTGTGTGTGTGTGTGTGTGTGTGTGTGTGTGTGTGTGTGTGTGGGTTTACGTACGTACTCACTTAACTGTACGCACGTAATTGTGTCTCAGCTCCTGGCCTTTCCTCTCCACTGGCCGCTGCTGGTTTCACTCCTAGCTGTTTTAGCCCTATCTTACCTGTTTTAAAAGCTATGTATGGATTCTACCTCTCCCACTTCGCTTTGTTAGTGTGTTTTTGTATGCATGTGTGTATGATTATATATATATATATATATATATATATATATATATATATATATATATATATATATATATACATACATACATACACACACACACACACACACACAGAAACAAGGGGTCACAATTGGAAGCTGAAGACTCAGACGAGTCAGAGGATGTTAGGAAGTGTTTCTTCAGTCATAGAGTCATCAGGAAGTGGAATAGCCTAACAAGGGATGTAGTGGAGGCAGGAACCATACATAGCTTTAAGACGAGGTATGACAAAGCTCTGGAAGCAGAGAAAGTGAGGACCTAGTAGCGATCAGTGAAGAGGCGGGGCCATGAACTGAGTCTCGACCCCTGCAACCACAATTAGGTGAGTACACACACACACACACACACACACACACACACACACACACTGGATGTGTGGCCCAGAAACTGGCTCCTAGAATTTAACCCCGCCAAATGCAAAGTCATGGAGATCGGAGGAGGGCAAAGAAGACCGCAGACAGAGTATAGGCTAGGAGGCCAAATGCTGCAAACCTCACTCAAGGAGAAAGACCTAGGAGTGAGTATAATACCGAGTACATCGCTAGAAGCACACATTAACCAGATAACTGCTGCGGCATATGGGCGCTTGGCAAACCTGAGAATAGCATTCCGGTACCTCAGTAAGGAATCGTTCAAGACTTTATACACTGTGTGCGTCAGACCCATACTGGAGTACGCAGCACCAGTTTGGAACCCACACCTGGTCAAACACGTCAAGAAATTAGAGAAAGTGCAAAGGTTTGCAACAAGGCTAGTTCCAGAACTAAGGGGAATGTCGTATGAAGAAAGGCTAAGGGAAATCGGTCTGACAACACTGGAGGATAGGAGGGTCAGGGGAAACATGATAACGACATACAAAATACTGCGTGGAATAGACAAAGTGGACAGAGACAGGATGTTCCAAAGATGGGACACAGAAACAAGGGGTCACAATTGGAAGCTGAAGACTCAGATGAGTCAAAGGGATGTTAGGAAGTATTTCTTCAGTCATAGAGTAGTTAGGAAGTGGAATAGTCTGGCAAGCGATGTAGTGGAGGCAGGAACTATACATAGTTTTAAGACGAGATATGATAAAGCTCATGGAGCAGAGGGAGAGAGGACCTAATAGTGTGAGACCTCTACCCACTCTACCGGAGGTATCCCAGCGAGTGAGCACGTCTCCTGTATATCCCAGTGCTTAACAAAATAGGGAATAGCATATGAATGTACAAATAAAAATGGGAACTATGGCTATAGTTTACTTAATAACATAAAAGGGCTAGAATACAACATATCCTGATGGAAATTTACACAATATAACAATTGACCTATGAGACTTATTAGCAGGGGGAAGGGTAGATGTTATCAGTAACACGGACTAGTACTCACTCTTAATTCACCGACCAGCTGACCTGAGATTCCCAATGCGTGGTCCACTACACACGCGGCTGTCCAGAGCTCTCGCTCGACGGACCTGTCACCAACAACCTCTTTGCCCCGCTGTTCCCTGGGCTTATATCGTAGTCAAAGTACCCCCTCCCCGATGGTGTATGTACCACGTGTTACGACCTGACGCCGAGGTCTGACGCTGTTAAGAACAAAAGACCTCAGACGTGGGCGTGACTACCCGACATTTGCTAAGGCAGGTGTGACCATATAATTAGGTCTCCCTAGAGACCTCACAAGCCCATCTGAACTGCATCACAATAGCGGTCGGTGAAGAGGCGGGGCCAGGAGCTGAGTCTCGACCCCTGCAACCACAATTAGGTGAGTACACTGTTCACGCTGATCACTGTGAGGTACAAGTGTAACCTCCACCCCTCGTGGAGTATAATGCGACCAAAACATTCTCTGGGTGTGTGTGTGTGACCATAACATACTCTGGGGTGTGTGAGTGTCACCATAACATACTCTGGGGTGTGTGAGTGTGACCATAACATACTCTGGGGTGTGTGTGTGTGTGTGTGTGACCATAACATACTCGGGTGTGTGAGTGTGACCATAACATACTCTGGGGTGTGTGAGTGTGACCATAACATACTCTGGGGTGTGTGTGTGTGACCATAACATACTCTGGGGTGTGTGTGTG
This sequence comes from Cherax quadricarinatus, assembly GCF_038502225.1. Lineage (NCBI taxonomy): Eukaryota > Metazoa > Arthropoda > Malacostraca > Decapoda > Parastacidae > Cherax > Cherax quadricarinatus. The sequence continues at coordinate 194,683 of NC_091349.1, forward strand.
TGACCATAACATACTCTGGGGTGTGTGAGTGTGACCATAACATACTCTGGGGTGTGTGTGTGACCATAACATACTCTGGGGTGTGTGAGTGTGACCATAACATACTCTGGGGCGTGTGTGTGACCATAACATACTCTGGGGTGTGTGAGTGTGACCATAACATACTCTGGGGTGTGTGAGTGTGACCATAACATACTCTGGGGTGTGGGAGTGTGACCATAACATACTCTGGGGTGTGTGTGTGTGTGTGTGACCATAACATACTCGGGTGTGTGAGTGTGACCATAACATACTCTGGGGTGTGTGAGTGTGACCATAACATACTCTGGGGTGTGTGTGTGTGACCATAACATACTCTGGGGTGTGTGTGTGTGACCATAACATACTCTGGGGTGTGTGAGTGTGACCATAACATACTCTGGGGTGTGTGTGTGACCATAACATACTCTGGGGTGTGTGAGTGTGACCATAACATACTCTGGGGTGTGTGAGTGTGACCATAACATACTCTGGGGCGTGTGTGTGACCATAACATACTCTGGGGTGTGTGAGTGTGACCATAACATACTCTGGGGTGTGTGAGTGTGACCATAACATACTCTGGGGTGTGTGAGTGTGACCATAACATACTCTGGGGTGTGTGAGTGTGACCATAACATACTCTGGGGTGTGTGAGTGTGACCATAACATACTCTGGGGCGTGTGTGTGACCATAACATACTCTGGGGTGTGTGAGTGTGACCATAACATACTCTGGGGTGTGTGAGTGTGACCATAACATACTCTGGGGTGTGTGAGTGTGACCATAACATACTCTGGGGTGTGTGAGTGTGACCATAACATACTCTGGGGTGTGTGAGTGTGACCATAACATACTCTGGGGTGTGTGAGTGTGACCATAACATACTCTGGGGCGTGTGTGTGACCATAACATACTCTGGGGTGTGTGAGTGTGACCATAACATACTCTGGGGCGTGTGTGTGACCATAACATACTCTGGGGTGTGGGAGTGTGACCATAACATACTCTGAAGTGTGTAAGTATGACTATAACATACTCTGAGGTGTGTTTGTGTGACCTTCACTTTCCTCTCCCCTCTCTCACCTATGATATTTTAAGGTGGTTTTTACCCCTTTTGTGAGTTATGTGCTCTCTCTCTCTCTCTCTCTCTCTCTCTCTCTCTCTCTCTCTCTCTCTCTCGCTCATTATTTTTTGGTTGAATCTTTGTGGGTGAGGGTGGGGGGGGAGGGATGAGGGGGAGGGGTTGACCACATTGTTGATGTAACATTGTTAAGGTATCATTGTCAAAACAGTGTTACTCTCACACACTGACTGACCTTCACAGTGCCACCTTAATGTAGCGCCACCACTCTTCTGCCTACCTGGAGTCTACCTGGAGGGTGTTACCCGGGTCAACGTTCCTGCGCCCCGGTCCATAACCACGCCTGCAGTTGGATCACACACTGTCAGTAGCCCAATAGCTGTCTTAAAGATAGCCAGGGGTCTATTGGTTATCCGTCTTATGTATGATGGGAGGCTGTTGAGCAGTCTTGGGCCTATTGTGTTTTCTTGATATAAAAGCAGTTGGAGCTACCCTCTCTTTACCATGATTAACACTGGTTGTCTTTCATTGCCCAGGCACTCCTTGATCCTTGTGGTTTTGACGCTTCCCCATTATTACTCTCATCTGCACAGACCTTTTCTCTGAAGAATATCTGAGGGGTGTTTCCGAGGGTGGGCGCCCCCTGAGGTCTGGTCCCAGACCAGGTCGCCTGGTGGATTCAGACAAGGCCTGATTAACCATTCCGTTCCTGCTAGTTACAAGGAATCCACAACCCTGCTGCCCAGAAAATGATATGAGGAATTTTTCTAGTTCCGTTGTTCCAAAGTCTCGTATAGGAGACTTTCACTCTTATAATATTTGTCTTGTACTCTGTTAGTCTTTATTTCCTCCATTCTTCATAGCAGAACAACTGAAATTTGTCCTTGTTCAACATCATGTTGTTGCCTTAGGCTCACTGCAAGACTTGATTTATTTCCGTCTGAAGATGTCTTTCTTCTACACTCATCACTTTTATGGAGAGTCTGGTGTCACCAGCACAGAATGTTACGCTGCTACGATTTATGTTCTTGTCGATGTTGGATATAAGAATGAGAAACAGAAGTGGATCGAGTACTGTGCCTTGAGGATTAGTTTTTCACCGTGGCAACCTCCGACTTCACTGTTTACTCCTGCTTTCTGAGTTCTGTTTTTTTTTTTTTTTTTGAGAAGTTGAATTATCCATCTGCCTATTTTTCCAGTTATTCGTTTGGAAGCATTTTACGCGCTATCACACCATGATGGTACTTGTCGAACTCTAATGGAAAATGTATATTGACCAGGGATATTGTGCACATCGAGATCTTTGGGTACAGTGACCAAAACAATGTCTGCGTATCACAACCATTTAGGGATGGTACTTACCATGAGGCAGGATTCAAGTTTCCCATATATAAGTAGGCCAGGATCATGCTAAGAAGTACACCCATATCTAACTCAGCAGTTGCTTGTCACTTTCAGAGCTTAAGCAGATATAAAGCATGCAAAACTCAGGTTCACAAAATCCCTGTAAGGAGCACGCCAGTCTGCGCCCACGGTGATCACTCTGCGTAGGTCAATGGTTTGGTTCACTGGCACCTTGTGAATAAGGCTGTAACGTCAAGTTCTGTAACGTGGCTCAGAAGGTTGCCGGAGTACTTCAGGGGCACTGGACTAATTATCCCAACAGCTTTGACAACTTTACCAGAGCTGCCAGTTTGTAGGGGTCCCTGCCAGTACTCGAAGTGATGGGTCTGTATGGCATGTTAGGTTTGTGTGTTGGGTCATCCATGGAATTTTGTGAGAAGATACAAGAGTTTTCTTGCCTTGCTCAGACTTTCCGGGGATGCTCTAGCTCTTAATAAGTAAGATGTCGGTTTCTATGTGTACAATTATCCGGGTATGGAAGCGTAATACGAAGTTCAACGATGAGAAATTTCAATTACTCCGATATGGTAAACATGAAGAAATTAAAACTTCGTCAGAGTATAAAACAAATTCCAACCACACAATAGAGCGAAAAACTAGCGTCAAAGACCTGGGAGTGATCATGTCGGAGGATCTCACCTTCAAGGACCATAACATTGTATCAATTGCCTCTGCTAGAAAAATGACAGGATGGATAATGAGAACCTTCAAAACTAGGGATGCCAAGCCCATGATGACACTCTTCAGGTCACTTGTTCTATCTAGGCTGGAATATTGCTACACACTAACAGCACCTTTCAAGGCAGGTGAAATTGCTGACCTAGAAAATGTACAGAGAACCTTCACGGCGGTCATAACGGAGATAAAACACCTCAATTACTGGGAGCGCATGAGGTTCCTGAACCTGTATTCCCTGGAACGCAGGCGGGAGAGATACATGATTATATACACCTGGAAAATCCTAGAGGGACTAGTACCGAACTTGCACACGAAAATCACTCACTACGAAAGCAAAAGACTTGGCAGACGATGCAACATCCCCCAAATGAAAAGCAGGGGTGTCACTAGCACGTTAAGAGACCATACAATAAGTGTCAGGGGTCCGAGACTGTTCAACTGCCTCCCAGCATACATAAGGGGGATTACCAACAGACCCCTGGCAGTCTTCAAGCTGGCACTGGACAAGCACCTAAAGTCGGTTCCTGGCCAGCCGGGCTGTGGCTCGTACGTTGGTTTGCGTGCAGCCAGCAGTAACAGCCTGGTTGATCAGGCTCTGATCCACCAGGAGGCCTGGTCACAGACCGGGCCACGGGGGCGTTGACCCCCGGAACTCTCTCCAGGTAAACTCCAGGTAAGTATTGGGATACGTAAAAGATCTTGCATTTTGCTAAATGTTTGTTTTAGGCTTCGCCAATACTAATGGTTGCATGTAGACTGACATCCTGACCAAGTTTGAACAAGGTACAACAATCTTCTCTTGCTTACCAGCCCATGATCAACAAAATTCTATGGATTACCCAAGATACACAAACATAATATTCCGTCCTGGTCCATCACTTGGGACACTGGCAGGACTTTGTACAACCTGGCAGTGTTAGCATAGTGTTTGTTAAAACTCTTGTGAACAGTTAGTCCAGTGCAACTGAAGCACACAAGTGACCTGAGTGCTTCAGGTTAGAAGATTCTAGTTCAACATTTTAGTCTTATTCACAAACATGTCAGTGCACCAAGCTGACTGGGTTGTGCCTTGCAGATATTTTGTGCACGTGAGCAGACTGTATGTATGGTATAACTGCTTTAGCTTCGAAAGTAACAAATACTGATAACTGTTCCTGTTGGAAACGGGCTCAGGTTGTTATTCTGGCCAACATGTATCAGAAGGATTTAAGATTCCTACCATATTCTATAGTAATTAACGTCCACAAATCAGCGTTGACGGTGTTTTAATAATTGTACCCAGAAATCTTCAAGTGCATGATGTCTTCTGATCAATAATCTCGATCCTACTATCAAATTCACACTGAAATAATAAAAGGATTATGTTTTTACATTCACAACGTCAGAACAAAAAGAGTTGCAGTCAGAGAGTTCTTCCTGAGAGCCTACAGACTCTCCAGTGCACACTTCCTAGAGAAAGAATGTATATACGATCTACATACAGCTTCAGTTTCCCCTATATACACGAGAACGCAGAAAGCGCGTCACGCACAAGGGCTATAGAATGAACACTTACCCAGCAGACGCTGCCAGATGCATCATTTTACCTGTTAGTAATATGGCTTTTAATGTAGTTGACCTTTGTAACCAACTTATTAAAATAGCCACGAACTCTCCAGCATCTATCAAAAACTTTGTGCATAAACATTGAAGCGACTCTACTACCAACACAAGAGCGTACGTTATACCGTGTGGAGGATGTGATAAAAAGTGTGAAGGGAAAACTGCTAGAGCATTGAAAATTAGTTCAGGAAGACAAATATGCCTACAGCCTGGCTGACTGTAGTAACACCTGTGTGCATCGCAAGGACAACTGTAGTTGCCTAATAAAGAATGAGTCGTGAGTGTTCATCCGTGAATATGACTAACGGTGGTGGAAGTGCATGGCAGCTGCCTTATTTGCCACCACAGGCACAATCTCACAAGAACCTGAGCTCTTCAGCATTTATAAGTTCATAGTTAACAGAGTTTTACCCACATTAGGATCAGCTGTCACATACTACCCACTTACTGCAGCATACCCCGCCATACCCTCAGTATACGTCACCTGTCTCAGACTATCAAATAAGGCCTACCCCCCTCCTCTCCTCCAGCCGTTTTGTGGGGCTCTGCATTCGGGGGTCCCCTCAAGGGAGATTCCTTGACGTTGGTGAGGGTTCTTGATCTAAGGAATTGGATCTGTTCTCCAGTTCTCTGAATTAAGCCTAAATACCTTCCACCCCCCCCCCACAGGCGCTGTATAATCCTACGGGTTTAGCGCTTCCCCATGATTATGATACTACTGTGCATTAGGGCTGAAGTAGTTATTCATAGGAAAACGTTTCCTTCAATACATGCCCTGAACATAAGAGTCTATCTGTACAGTTGTTCAGTGGAACAACCTTCATTGTGGCGTCACGAAGGCAAAGAGAAAAAATTAAGTTGAACAGGTGTATGAACAGCTGAGTGTGTAGGAAATGCCAGACATGGGCCAATAGGCCAGTGGAAGTGCGCTTACCTTTATTATACATTGTGCCAGGTCCATTGTTGGAATTTGCTGCTGTGCTGGTAGTGTGATTTACGTTAAGAGCTGGTGTATATGTTTTTAAGGTTGAATTTTAAAGCCAGATCTTGCTGCCATTGTCCTTGTGAGATATAGTTTAGTGCAGTGTATGTTCTGTCGTTTGTGATGATTAAGACACGTGTGCAACACACTATTTTTATTGTTGAAACGTTTCGCCTACACAGTAGGCTTCTTCAGTCAGGTACAGAGGCAGCAGGTGTGGTAGTGAAATGAAAATGTAATCAGTCCTTCAACCTTGGAGAAATATTACTTGATATAGTCAGTCCCTCAGCCTGGAGAAGAGTTCAGCTACATGGTTTGGAACAATGAGAATGGAGTCTTAAGTACAGGTCATTTGACCTGTACTCCCTGGAACGAAGGGGAGAGAGATGCATCATAATCTACACCTGGAAAATCTTAAGAGGGACTGGTCCCAAATCTGCACACAGAAATCACCTCCTACGAAAGCAAAAGACTAGGCAAACGGTGCAATATACTCTCAATGAAAGAGGGCGCCATAAGTACATTAAACACAAGTTCAACGGCCTCCCACCAGACATTAATTGAAAGGGACTTACTAAAGTCAGTACCCGATCACTTATGCCAGCAGTAACAGCCTGGTTGATCAGGCCCTGATCCACCGCGAGGCCTGGTCAGGGACTAGGCCGTGGGGGCTTTGACCTCCGCGGCCCAGTCCAGGTATGAGGTAGGTCTGGAAGACGTTGCAAGGGACGGGATTCGCTAGTAGAAACAAGAATTAAATTCCTCAAAGATTCTCTGGTGAGTCCTGTCACACACACATTGCTCGTATTTAAAATTTAAGAAAGTTGTCCAGTGTTCTACAGGGCTCCATACTCTCCCCGCTGATGTTCACATTGCAGGCCATGACAAGTTCCGTTGTTTTGTTTACTCAGAATCACAGGGTAGTTGTTTGTACTGGCACATTATGTTTACACTTATTGTATGGTCTCTTAACGTGCTAGTGACACCCCTGCTTTTCCTTTCGTAGTGGGTGATTTTCGTGTGCAAGTTCGGTACTAGTCCCTCTAGGATTTTCCAGGTGTATATAATCATGTATCTCTCCCTCCTGCGTTCCAGGGAATACAGGTTTAGGAACCTCAAGCGCTCCCAATAATTGAGGTGTTTTATCTCCGTTATGCGCGCCGTGAAAGTTCTCTGTACATTTTCTAGGTCGGCAATTTCACCTGCCTTGAAAGGTGCTGTTAGTGTGCAGCAATATTCCAGCCTAGATAGAACAAGTGACCTGAAGAGTGTCATCATGGGCTTGGCCTCCCTAGTTTTGAAGGTTCTCATTATCCATCCTGTCATTTTTCTAGCAGATGCGATTGATACAATGTTATGGTCCTTGAAGGTGAGATCCTCCGACATGATCACTCCCAGGTCTTTGACGTTGGTGTTTCGCTCTATTTTGTGGCCAGAATTTGTTTTGTACTCTGATGAAGATTTAATTTCCTCATGTTTACCATATCTGAGTAATTGAAATTTCTCATCGTTGAACTTCATATTGTTTTCTGCAGCCCACTGAAAGATTTGGTTGATGTCTGCCTGGAGCTTTGCAGTGTCTGCAATGGAAGACACTGTCATGCAGATTCGGGTGTCATCTGCAAAGGAAGACACGGTGCTGTGGCTGACATCCTTGTCTATGTCGGATATAAGGATGAGGAACAAGATGGGAGCGAGTACTGTGCCTTGTGGAACAGAGCTTTTCACCGTAGCTGCCTCGGACTTTACTCTGTTGACGACTACTCTCTGTGTTCTGTTAGTGAAGAAATTATAGATCCATCGACCGACTTTTCCTGTTATTCCTTTAGCACGCATTTTGTGCGCTATTACGCCATGGTCACACTTGTCGAAGGCTTTTGCAAAGTCTGTATATATTACATCTGCATTCTTTTTGTCTTCTAGTGCATTTAGGACCTTGTCGTAGTGGTCCAATAGTTGAGACAGACAGGAGCGACCTGTTCTAAACCCATGTTGCCCTGGGTTGTGTAACTGATGGGTTTCTAGATGGGTGGTGATCTTGCTTCTTAGGACCCTTTCAAAGATTTTTATGATATGGGATGTTAGTGCTATTGGTCTGTAGTTCTTTGCTGTTGCTTTACTGCCCCCTTTGTGGAGTGGGGCTATGTCTGTTGTTTTTAGTAACTGTGGGACGACCCCCGTGTCCATGCTCCCTCTCCATAGGATGGAAAAGGCTCGTGATAGGGGCTTCTTGCAGTTCTTGATGAACACAGAGTTCCATGAGTCTGGCCCTGGGGCAGAGTGCATGGGCATGTCATTTATCGCCTGTTCGAAGTCATTTGGCGTCAGGATAACATCGGATAGGCTTGTGTTAATCAAATTTTGTGGCTCTCTCATAAAAAATTCATTTTGATCTTCGACTCTCAGTCTGGTTAGCGGCTTGCTAAAAACTGAGTCATATTGGGACTTGAGTAGCTCACTCATTTCCTTGTTGTCATCTGTGTAGGACCCATCTTGTTTAAGTAGGGGCCCAATACTGGACGTTGTTCTCGATTTTGATTTGGCATAGGAGAAGAAATACTTTGGGTTTCTTTCGATTTCATTTATGGCTTTTAGTTCTTCCCGCGATTCCTGACTCCTAAAGGATTCTTTTAGCTTAAGTTCGATGCTTGCTATTTCTCTGACCAGTGTCTCCCTACGCATTTCAGATATATTGACCTCTTTTAGCCGCTCTGTTATTCTTTTCCGTCGCCTGTAAAGGGAGCGCCTGTCTCTTTCTGTTTTACATCTACTCCTCCTTTTTCTTAGAGGAATAAGCCTTGTGCATACATCGAGTGCTACCGAGTTAATCTGTTCTAGGCATAAGTTGGGGTCTGTGTTGCTTAGTATATCTTCCCAGCTTATATCGGTTAGGACTTGGTTTACTTGGTCCCACTTTATGTTTTTGTTATTGAAGTTGAATTTGGTGAATGCTCCCTCGTGACTAATCTCATTATGTCGGTCTGGGGCTCCGCGCATACATGACTGAACCTCAATTATGTTGTGATCTGAGTATATTGTTTTTGATATGGTGATATTTCTTATCAGATCATCATTGTTAGTGAAGATGAGGTCTAGTGTATTCTCCAGTCTAGTAGGCTCTATTATTTGCTGGTTTAAATTGAATTTTGTGCAGAGATTTAAAAGCTCGCGTGAGTGTGAGTTTTCATCAGAGGTGCCTCCTGGTGTTATTACTGCAACAATATTATTTGCTATATTCCTCCATTTTAGGTGCCTTAAGTTGAAATCCCCCAGGAGCAAGATGTTGGGTGCAGGAGCTGGAAGGTTTTCCAGACAGTGGTCAATTTTTAACAGCTGTTCCTGGAATTGCTGGGATGTTGCATCCGGAGGCTTGTAGACTATCACAATGACTAGGTTTTGGTTCTCGACCTTTACTGCTAAAACTTCCACTACATCATTTGAGGCATTTAGCAGTTCTGTGCAAACAAGTGACTCTGCAATGTACAGGCCAACCCCCCCCTTTTGCCTGTTCACTCTGTCACATCTGTATAGGTTGTAACCTGGGATCCATATTTCGTTGTCCAAGTGATCCTTTATGTGGGTCTCAGTGAAAGCCGCGAACATTGCCTTTGCCTCTGCAAGCAGTCCACGGATGAAAGGTATTTTGTTGTTTGTTGCTGGCTTTAGACCCTGTATATTTGCAAAGAAGAATGTTATCGGACTGGTGGTATTGTTGGTACTGGGGGGGGATTTTTTTTCCGGCATTAGTATCTGTATCTGTTGGTTTGGAGTGGAGGCCATCGACTGTGGTTCCACTCCAGGAATGACTGGATTTGGTGTACGATTTCTGCCATTTCCTGCCAGTTTTTTTTTCCTTCCTGGCACTAAAAAACCTCTCCCTCTTGAGTGGCTGTGGCTACCCATGTTTTCCCATGGCCTGGATGTTTTGTATCTTTTTGTCCCCTTTAGATGGTATGCCTGGCAATTTAAGTTATAGCACAGTCTTTCCTGTACTGAAGAGGTACACAGTTCAGGGTGAAAAAGCTTACAGGAAGGGAGTTTGCATTTTCCTGTTGTCATATGGGCATGGCATTTCCTAGGGTGGTCATAGTTGCACGTCCCATCAGTTTTTCCAGATTTCCCATGCCAGCAGATACCGAGTGCATAGTATGTGCACAGGCTTGGTTTCCGTTTGCCTTGGGTTTCTGTGACTGTATTCCCTGTTGGTGCATGTTTCCCTGTCTTACTTCTATCCTCCCTAGCACCAACAATGGAGCTCCCACCATTTGTTTTTGGTAATATATCCTCACTATTGCTAGTGGAGTCCTCTTGTTTGCTATTTCCTGCGGTATTTCTAGTTTGCAATATTGGTTTTATCTTATCTTTGACTACACTTGTTTCCCTACTATGGCTCCTGTCCCCTATGAGGTCATTCATATGTATTCCTTCCTGCGTATAATTCCCGACTACCTGGACAAAATCTCCAGCTTCACCATTACTGTCTCCCAGGACAGCATCTCCAGCTTCCCCATTACTGTCTCCCAGGACAGCATCTCCAGCTTCACCATTACTGTCTCCCAGGACAGCACCTCCAGCTTCACCATTACTGTCTCCCAGGACAGCACCTCCAGCTTCCCCATTACTGTCTCCCAGGACAGCACTATCAGCCCCCCATTTACTGACTACCAGGACATCATCTCCAGCCTTACAGTTTGTGACTACATGGCCAGTATCAAGGGCAGTACCATTCAGCCCGGACTTTTTATGTTCCCATCTGTTGTAGAAAGCTTCCAGGTTTTCTATGAAAGCAGCTTTGATGTTGACCTCTTTTAATACCCTTGTGATTTTAGTCCACAGATTTATCTCATTTGGGCATACCCAAAAACACTTCCCTGTTTTAATACTGCTTGTAGCTAGTTCTTGGATATCTGCACAAGGGGCGTGACACCAATTTCCACAGAAATGACAATTTATGCATGTGGAAGCCCGTTTGTTTGACTGACCACAGACTACACACAGCTTCATAATGATTTGAATGGTTGATTTACTGCAATTCTACTAGCAACCTCTTGAATATTCTATTAATAACCTGCTAGGTGGTGCACAACGAAACCGTTTGAAACCAGTCCAGGGTTCGGACCAGTCAAGGGTTCGGACCAGTCAAGGGTTCGGACCAGTCTATCTGATCTGATCAGTGGGTCACTTATTTAAACCATACTGGTCGGTGAATTGAGCTAACACATGAAGGATCTACTGGAAATTATCTACCCGAGTAATATGTGATTTGATTGATACAAAAGTATAACTTGCGTGTTGAAGAGCCGGTGACTGCTGGCACTCCTACAATGACGAACGGTCGAGCCTCCACCTTTGTTTATCAATCGCTGTATCTAGCTTCTCTATTTTTTTTTTTTTTTTCGGCTCCACCACAATAAATGCTATATTATCACTATAGTTGACTGGTGCAAATTTTGGAGGAAGGGCGCTTTTTCTGTAGTAATAATTGCTTCTCGTTGTGTATATTGCGACCGCTGGTAACTACAGGTTATATGAAATTCACAGTAACGTCTGGTATTTCAAGAAAAAGAAACTAATGAAAGTCACTCCACTCCACTAAGTACCATTATAATACTGGTTAGTTGCTACTACAACACTGTATTCTGCTATTCACTGGTATCACTAGATTATATGCGAGTACACTAGCAGGCCAGGAAGATTTTAATTAAAAACAGCTGACCTGTGGTAAGTTTCTGGCGACTTCTGGCACCTGCCTCTATAGGCTTATCACTTCATTTACAAATTCACCTGTTTTCAAATGACACTTTAGCCTTTATCATCAATATACTAGGGAGCCACTGTAGTATACACTATACACTATGTATACTCAATGCTTTCAGGGAGACTTTCTTTCCTCTGACACAAAGTTCAATATTATTATTTTTCCACACGGGACAGGCCTATGATTCCCCTCTGGCAGTAAACTCTGCTAGGTAGTGCACACAATTCTCCTTTTTTTTACTCAGTATATAATGTTTTCCGCCCAAGATTGGTTCCAGGCGCTAGAGGGATGTATCGTATAGGATTGATGACACAAATTAAAGTTCTAGCACGTAAGAGCGACCGTGAAACACCAGAAAACCGGGAGCACTGACAAAAACCTGCTGTTAAAACACCTGTTAAAACACCTGATATACAGACATGAAATTCTGTGTTAGGTCCCGAGTACTGAAGGGTCTGTTAATGAGACAAAGGCTGACGTGGTGAGTAACCCACTCTGGCAGCCTTCTACTTCACTCACCCTTTGGAACATAAGAACATAAGAACGAAGGAACACTGCAGCAGGCCTACTGGCCTATGCGAGGCAGGTCCAAGTCTCCTACCGGCTTAAGCCAATGCACCCAACCTAGTCAGGTCAGGTCACCTTGACTTAAGGGAGGAACACGGCAACCGTCCTGGTAGCACAAGCTAATCAGGTCCAACTCGCACCCACCCACACCCACTCATGTATTTATCCAACCTATTTTTAAAGCTACACAACGTTCTGGCCTCTAGGACCGTATTTGGGAGTTTGTTCCACTCATCCACAACTCTGTTAAAAAACCAGTACTTTCCTATATCCTTCCTGAATCTGAATTTTTCTAACTTAAAACCATTGCTGCGAGTCCTGTCTAGGCTAGATATTTTCAGCACACTATTTACATCCACTTTATTTATTCCTGTCTTCCATTTATACACCTCAATCATATCCCCCCTAATTCTACGTCTTTCTAGAGAGTGCAGATTCAGGGCCCTTAGTCTATCCTCATAGGGAAGGTTTCTGATACATGGGATCAACTTTGTCATCCTCCTTTGTACATTTTCCAGAGCATTTATATCCATTCTGTAATACGGTGACCAAAACTGTGCATAATCTAAATGAGGCCTAACCAAGGATGTATAGAGTTGAAGAACAACCTGAGGACTTCTATTATTTATGCTTCTTGATATGAAGCCAAGGATTCTATTAGCTTTATTGCGAACACTTATGCACTATTGTCTTGGTTTCAGATTACTGCTAACCAGAACTCCTAAATCTTTTTCGCAATCCGTAATATTAAGATCTACATTATTTAGTTTATATGTGGCACGGATATTGTCCTGTCCAACATTTAGAACTTTGCATTTGTCTATATTAAACTGCATCTGCCACCTCTCCGACCACTGCATCAGTCGTCAGTGGTCAGTGGTCAGTCGTCAGTGGTCAGTGGTCAGTCGTCAGTGGTCAGTGGTCAGTCGTCAGTGGTCAGTGGTCAGTCGTCACGTGAGGTCACAGACCCTGAGCTGCTTTGGGGATTAGCGTGGACGGTTACAAAGCATGGCTTGCTTCTGCAGTGTTTTAAAAACTGAGGTTGGAGAGTTGAAGGAGGAGGTCTTGCTTCTCCAGGAGGAGATTAGGAGGCTGAAGGTCCACCTCAATGGGTCTGGGAGAGAGTGTGAGGTGGCTGGAGTTGTGGGGAATGAGACTTCTAGCAGTGAGGTGCAGTCTGTCTCTCGCTGTAAGGAGGCTGTAGTTGGGGAGGTAGCAACGGCTACCAGCAGTGAGGTGCAGCCCAGCACCTGCTACAAGTGGCGAGTTGTTCACAGTAATGGGAGGCGCATCAGAATAAGGAAAGTTAAGAGTGAAGATCTGAAGGTAGGAAATCGCTTCTCTGTTCTCCAGGATGAATGTACTTCAGTGGCCAGTGAAGGTAAGGGTACTACTACCCCTGCTAATGAAGGTAAGCGCATTCTTGTGGTTGGTGACTCTCAGGTAAGATATATTGACCGTGCTTTTTGTAATAGGAATAAGAAGATGAGAGATAGAGTGTGCTTCCCTGGAGCTGGTGTTGGAGACATTGTCAACAGGCTGGATAATATCATGTCAGGTAATGGGAACAAGCCCATTATCTGTCTCAGTGCTGGTGGAAATGATATTGGGAAGGGTAGGAGAGAAGAGCTGCTAGATAAGTACAGGTCAGCTATAGATTTCATTAAGTCTAAGGGAGGGATCCCAATCATATGTAGCATCTTGCCTAGAAGGGGAGTAGGAAATGAATGGTTGTCTAGGGCAATTGGTGTAAATTGCTGGCTAGACAGATACTGCAAGGAACTTGCAATCCCATTCATTGACAACTGGAACAACTTTTATGGCAAACATGATATGTATGCAAGGGATGGGGTACATCTCTCTGGGTCAGGGGTGGTAGCACTTGCAGACTCGATTGAGAAGGCCATTGGTGAAATGCCTATGATTTTAAACTGATGGAAGATAGAGGTATGGGTGTGTGTGGGAAACAAGCAGGTTGCAACACTAGGGTTGGAAACAGTAAATGTATAAAAGGCATTCAGCATGAAGTTATAAATAAAGACAATAGAACAGGTCAGCAAACAAAGGGGGACAGCAGAGGGCAGCAAGGGACTAGCTCCCTTAAGGTTTACTATACTAATAGCAGGAGTGTTAGAAATAAGATAGATGAGCTAAGATTAATTGCAAGTGCAGGAAACATAGATATTATTGCTATAACAGAGACCTGGCTCAATCTGAAAGATAGAGAGATGCCCTCTGAATGTCACATACAAGGCTATAAATTATTCCACACTGACAGGGTCAACAGGAAAGGTGGTGGAGTAGCGATGTATGTCAGAGACAATTTAAATTGTTGTGTTAGACAAGATATTAAATTAGAAGCGTCAGCCACTGAATCTGTTTGGTTACAGCTTCTCGAGGGCCGAGAAAAACTAATTTTGGGTGTGATTTACAGGGCCCCAAATCTTGATAGGGAGTGCAGTAAACTTCTATGGGACGAAATTCGTAAGGCATCTACATACGAAAATGTTGTGCTAATGGGAGATTTCAACTATAGACAGATTGACTGGAGCAATTTGACAGGAAATTTAGAGTCGGGTGACTTTCTTGATACGATCCAGGATTGTTTTTTAAAACAGTTTGTGACAGAGCCAACTAGGGGAAATAACCTCCTTGACTTGGTTCTTGCCAGTAGGGAAACACTAATTAATAATCTTGAGGTTAATGATGAGCTTGGGGAGAGTGATCACAAATCACTCAGTTTTAATATATCATGGAATTCCCCTAATAATGGCAATCAAGTCTCCGTCCCTGACTTTCGCTTGGCTGATTTCATAGGACTGAAAAATTACTTAGGTGGGCTGAACTGGAATGACCTGACTAAGGGTCAGGTAGGTGGTGATGGTTGCCGATATGATGCTTTCCAGGGCATAGTTCTAGCTGCTCAGTCAAATTATGTTCCAAATAGGGAAATCAGATCAAACAAAAATGATCCTAAATGGATGAACAATAGATTAAAATATCTGATTGGTCAAAAGAGAGGCATATATAGGCAAATCAAAAGAGGAGAGGGGCAATTAAGAAATCGATATATTCAGTTAAAGAGAGAAATAAAAAAGGGAATTAGAAAAGCAAAAAGAGATTATGAGGTTAAAGTTGCAAAAGAATCGAAGACTAACCCAAAAGGATTCTTTCAGGTATACAGAAGTAAGATCAGGGACAAGATAGGCCCACTCAAAAGTTCCTCGGGTCAGCTCACTGACAGTGATAAGGAAATGTGTAGAATTTTTAACACATACTTCCTCTCAGTTTTTACACAGGAGGATACCAGCGATATTCCAGTAATGATAAATTATGTAGAACAGGACGATAATAAACTGTGCACTATTAGGGTCACAAGTGACATGGTCCTTAGGCAAATAGATAAATTAAAACCTAACAAATCCCCAGGCCCTGATGAACTGTATGCAAGGGTTCTAAAGGAATGTAAAGAGGAGCTTAGCACACCTTTGGCTAATCTTTTCAACATATCACTACAAACTGGCATGGTGCCAGATAAGTGGAAAATGGCAAATGTGATACCTATTTTCAAAACAGGTGACAGGTCCTTAGCTTCGAACTATAGACCAATAAGCCTAACCTCCATAGTGGGAAAATTTATGGAATCAATAATTGCCGAGGCAGTTCGTAGCCATCTTGAAAAGCATAAATTAATCAACGAATCTCAGCATGGTTTTACAAAGGGGCGTTCCTGCCTTACGAATTTATTAACTTTTTTCACTAAGGTATTTGAGGAGGTAGATCATGGTAATGAATATGATATTGTGTATATGGACTTCAGTAAGGCTTTTGACAGGGTCCCACATCAGAGACTATTGAGGAAAATTAAAGCACATGGAATAGGAGGAGAAATTTTTTCCTGGATAGAGGCATGGTTGACAAATAGGCAGCAGAGAGTTTGCATAAATGGGGAGAAATCAGAGTGGGGAAGCGTCACGAGCGGTGTTCCACAGGGGTCAGTGTTGGGCCCCCTGCTGTTCACAATCTACATAAACGACATAGATGAGGGCATAAAGAGCGACATCGGCAAGTTTGCCGATGACACCAAAATAGGCCGTCGAATTCATTCTGACGAGGACATTCGAGCACTCCAGGAAGATTTGAATAGACTGATGCAGTGGTCGGAGAAGTGGCAGATGCAGTTTAATATAGACAAATGCAAAGTTCTAAATGTTGGACAGGACAATAACCATGCCACATATAAACTAAATAATGTAGATCTTAATATTACGGATTGCGAAAAAGATTTAGGAGTTCTGGTTAGCAGTAATCTGAAACCAAGACAACAGTGCATAAGTGTTCGCAATAAAGCTAATAGAATCCTTGGCTTCATATCAAGAAGCATAAATAATAGGAGTCCTCAGGTTGTTCTTCAACTCTATACATCCTTGGTTAGGCCTCATTTAGATTATGCTGCACAGTTTTGGTCACCGTATTACAGAATGGATATAAATTCTCTGGAAAATGTACAAAGGAGGATGACAAAGATGATCCCATGTATCAGAAACCTTCCCTATGAGGATAGACTAAGGGCCCTGAAACTGCACTCTCTAGAAAGACGTAGAATTAGGGGGGATATGATTGAGGTGTATAAATGGAAGACAGGAATAAATAAAGGGGATGTAAATAGTGTGCTGAAAATATCTAGCCTAGACAGGACTCGCAAGGTGGCTACGAACTGCCTCGGCAATTATTGATTCCATAAATTTTCCCACTATGGAGGTTAGGCTTATTGGTCTATAGTTCGAAGCTAAGGACCTGTCACCTGCTTTGAAAATAGGTATCACATTTGCCATTTCCCACTTATCTGGCACCATGCCAGTTTGTAGTGATATGTTGAAAAGATTAGCCAAAGGTTTGCTAAGCTCCTCTTTACATTCCTTTAGAACCCTTGCATACAGTTCATCAGGGCCTGGGTCACAAGCAATCATTTGTTCTTCAGAAGTTGCCGGCCACAAAGAGTGGCAACATGCAGTGGGTTTGGAACTATGTAGGTTTTGTCCTTCATCTTTTAGCAGGAATCATTACTATGAGGCAATTCCTTGTTAATAAGGCATAAGGCATTTAATTTATGGTTACCTACCTGGAGTCTACCTGGAGGGCATTCCGGGGATCAACGTCCCCGCGGCCCGGTCCACGACCAGGCTACCAACCAGGTTACCAACTTCCTGGAAATCTTCGCCTGTGTGTGCATCTTGTGGCATGCTGCTCATCTTGGTTCGTATATATTTTTTATAATCACCGTGGAGTCTGCAGAGACCTCGGTGAGTCTTTACAAGAACATCATTTTTTTAATATTTTTTAATAGTTTGGTTGTGGGAAAATGATAGTGGTTTAAACTAGTATATACAGTGTGATTAATAACAAACTACGACTCTTGCATATACCACCTCTGCTACCTGTACCATCACTACTATCCACCACCACTTACACTACTACCTACCACTTTCCCAACCACTCTTCCTACTACCACCCTCCTCACCATTGTCAGTGCTACCACTCTCTCCGCCATCATCACCATCCTCAACACCACCATCACTCTCCCAGCACCAGCACCCTCTCCAACACCACCATCACTCTCCCAGCACCAGCACCCTCCCCAACACCACCATCACTCTCCCAGCACTAGCACCAGCACGCTCCCCAACACCACCATCACTCCCAGCACCCTCCCCAACACTACCATCACTCTCCCAGCACTAGCACCATCACCCTCCCCAACACTACCATCACTCTCACAGCACGAGCACCATCACCCTCCCCAACACCACCATCACTCTCCCAGCACTAGCACCATCACCCTCCCCAACACCACCATCACTCTCCCAGCACTAGCACCATCACCCTCCCCAACACCACCATCACTCTCTCAGCACCAGCACCCTCCCCAACACCACCATCACTCTCCCAGCACTAGCACCAGCACGCTCCCCAACACCACCATCACTTTCCCAGCACCCTCCCCAACACTACCATCACTCTCCCAGCACTAGCACCATCACCCTCCAACACTACCAACACTCTCCCAGCACTAGCACCATCACCCTCCCCAACACCACCATCACTCTCCCAGCACTAGCACCATCACCCTCCAACACTCCCATCACTCTCCCAGCACTAGCACCATCACCCTCCCCAACACCACCATCACTCTCCCAGCACTAGCACCATCACCCTCCCCAACACCACCATCACTCTCCCAGCACTAGCACCATCACCCTCCCCAACACCACCATCACTCTCTCAGCACCAGCACCCTCCCCAACACTACCATCACTCTCCCAGCACTAGCACCATCACCCTCCCCAACACCACCATCACTCTCCCAGCACTAGCACCATCACCCTCCTCAACACCACCATCACACTCCCAGCACCATCACCCTCCCCAACACCACCATCACTCTCCCAGCACTAGCACCATCACCCTCCTCAACAACACCATCACTCTCCCAGCACCATCACCCTCCCCAACACTACCATCACTCTCCCAGCACTAGCACCATCACCCTCCCGAACACTACCATCACTCTCCCAGCACTAGCACCATCACTTTCCCAGCGCTAGCACCCTCCCCAACACTACCATCACTCTCCCACGACTAGCACCATCACCCTCCCCAACACCACCATCACTTTCCCAGCACCATCACCCTCCCCAACACCATCACCACTCTCCCAGCACCATCACCCTCCCCAACACCATCACCACTCTCCCAGCACCATCACCCTCCCCAACACCATCACCACTCTCCCAGCACCAGCGCCCTCCCCAACACTACCATCACCCTCCCCAACACCATCACCACTCTTCCAGCACCATCACCCGCCTTAACACCACCACCACCACCACTCTCCCAGCACCATCACCCTCCCCAACACCACCATCACCTTCCCCAACACTACCATCACTCTCCCAGCACTAGCACCATCACCCTCCCCAACACCATCACCATTCTCCTAGCACCATCACCCGCCTTAACACCACCACTCTCCCAGCACCATCACCCTCCCCAACACCACCACCACTCCCAGCACCCTCCCCTCCAACCCACACTTTCTCAGCTATTGCCACCGAAACTACCCTCCCTACCACCACATTCCTATTATGACACGCATAGTCTCCCCCACGCTCCCCACCACCATGCTGACAGCCATCATGCTCCTACCACCACTATATTCCCCCCGCCCGCACGCTCCGATCAGCCGGGCTGTGGTTCGTACGTTGGATTGCGTGTGACCAACAGTAACTACTTGGTTGATCAGGTCCTGATCTACCGCGAGACCTGGTTGAGGACCGGGCCGCGGGGGCGTTGACCCCCGGAGCACCCTCCAGGTAGGTAGACTACGCTCACCACCACTACACAGCTACCCCCATCATCCTCCCCACAACACAACCACGCTCCTACCACCACCACTACTCACCTACCACCACACATTTACCACCATCACATTCCTACCACCACCACCATCCTCCACAACAACCACGCTCCCTACCCCCCACCCCCACCACCAATATGGGCCTGTGTTACCTTACCATAATATAACATATATTAGTATCGACCTCAGTGTCTACAAGTAAAGTTGTTTTTCAATGTCATTTTGATGTGCATAATTTTGTTGTAGGAATGGTTGGTGTTATTATGTAGGGTAGTGGTTTATTAATGTTATTTAAAGCCTCCTAGGAATAAGTTGTGTTGAAGAGAGCGAGTTGCTAGCCAGAGTGTATGAACTGCTGCCTCGGCAAGGCTGGTGAGTTTGTTGTAGTCACGGGAACCTCAACCTTAGTGCACTGGGACACAACGTCGGCCCTCCCTGCCACCTCGCGCAATTCTGGCCCTTCCCGGTTGCCGCCGCTGCAGCCGCTGCCACAACTCCGAGAATTTCATATGATTTCGCAAGGTAATTTTCAGAGTGGTTCGCCCAGGATAGCTTTTTGCTTAGTGCTGCGTCGCTGTGAAGGTTTAGGTCGGGACAAGGTGGATTTATTTGGTGATTTCCTCCCACACAATAAATCCATTATGAGTGGTGGTGTTGGCACCAGTAGCAGATACAGTGTGGACAAAATTTGTCTTGTATCAAATGAATTTTCGTGGAGAATTTGGTGATCATTCCCGTGGCTGCTCTCTATTGATTGGTCGACGCTGCCACGTTGCCACGCTCTTCAGTCATTAGCGCAGCGCTGCCACTTCTCCCCTCTCACTACAGCTCAAAATTGTTTCCTATCGCACCAATTTTTTAAGTCGTTTGAAATAAATGTATATCTTGATCGCGATAAAGTACTCTATGTGGATTTAATTAAATTAAATCCACATAGAGTACTTTATATTTTGTTTGGTGTACGTAAGTTCATTTAAGTACAAGTACACATAAATACTGTTACACAAATTATCATACATAGTAACATGTGTAAATTGCCCACCAGAATAACTAAAAAAAAAGCCAGTGACTTATTTACAACAGTTAAGGTACAATTATCATACATAGTGTAAATTACCTTTGGGTTATCCTAGGTAATTTACACTATGTATAATGTACTTATGTGTACCTGTATCTAAATCAAGTAACTAGGTGTATTGTTGCGGGATGGTGTGTGATGGTACATCGCCTGCAAGTTTCTCTCTCTTCTGGGCAAAAGCCAATAATTTTTTTGTTGCTAACTCGTCATATTAGCGTCCGCTAATAAATTATACAAATGCTGCCAGGATGACATCGGTTCCCGCGCAAAATATGGTAATATTAAAATGAATTCGGCTCAAACATTGGCGGGTATCCCTTCCCGCGCAAAATATTTCCCTCCTAAGTACGTTTCCCGCCCAAAAAAAAAAATATATTTTGAAGTACGTTTCCCGCGGGAAAAAAATATTTTGAAGTACGTTTCCCGCGCAAAACAAAAAGATATTTTGAAGTACGTTTCCCGCGCAAAAACAAAAAATATTTTTGACTCCCGCGGCAAGTATTTATCTTTTAAGTACATTTGCAACCCGGAATATTTTCATTGCAAATATGTCTTCCTAGTGAGTATTGATTGCAGATTGACGAGTATGGATTATCCGGGAAAATAATTACCTTACGGAAGAGATTCCTTGAGAAGTTCAGATGACTGAGAGTAAAATTATTAAACTAAAGATTGCCTCTACATTGTTTTTAGTTAAATTGTTATATATTTCAGGGAATCACTTTTCTGCGCAATATTTATAGCAAAATACGTTTGTATTAAACGTTTACGTGTATACTGGTTCCCGCGCAAAATACACCATTGTTTGCAATTGTTGAATGTTACTCAAATGTTTGTGGGAATCAGTTACGACGCATCAAAACATGTTGATATTATAACGAACATTATTCACTTATTAGTGCATGTCCCTTCCCGCGCCAAGTGCAGTTCGCGCGCCAAATCCCATTCCAGCGTAAAATAGTTTGAGCTCAAAATACAGTTCCCGCGCAAACTATTCGCCATTCAAAAAAAAAAACAGTTCCCGCGGAAAATATTCGCCATTCAAAATAAGTTCCCGCGGAAAATAGTCCCCATTCAAAACAACAGTTCCCGCGCAAAATATTCGCCATTCAAAATAACAGTTCCCGCGCAAAATATTCGCCATTCAAAATACAGTTCCCGCGGAAAATACGCCGTATTAAAACTGGATATGGCACCATTCTGTATTTGGATTATATTTCTACCCTATAATGATACATCGTCGTGATAAATAATGAAAGTAAGGAATGTATGTGTAAATAGATGTAATGAGTAAGGAGGAGAGTATGAAAGATATAAAATGTTGATAAATTCAACCTTGTTGAACAAACCTGGGTAGTGAGACCCCGTTGCTGCACCCAGACCTCGCTATTGTCAACACGGGGCTCTGGCTTGGCTTCAGAATTTCCAGTCCTAACGTGAATTGCCCCCCCCCCTCCCTCCCCCTTACCCCCTTGCTCCCCCCTTTCTCCCTCTCTCCCCTCCCCCCTCTCTCTCCCTCCCTCTCCACCAACACACGCCGCTCTGCTTTTGCATTTATACATTTATACATTTGTGCCGGCTCACCCTTTTGCCGTAGTCCCGGTGACGGTTCGTGGGATT
Organism: Cherax quadricarinatus; assembly: GCF_038502225.1. Taxonomy (NCBI): domain Eukaryota; kingdom Metazoa; phylum Arthropoda; class Malacostraca; order Decapoda; family Parastacidae; genus Cherax; species Cherax quadricarinatus. Next base: position 216,892 of record NC_091349.1, read on the forward strand.
TGTTACAAAGCAGTGAGTGTGATGCTTGTAGTGGTGGTTGTAATGGTCGTGGGTGTGATGGTAGTAGTGGTGGTTGTAATGGTCGTGGGTGTGATGCTAGTAGTGGTGGCTGTAATGGTCGTGGGTGTGATGCTAGTAGTGGTGATTGTAATGGTCGTGGGTGTGATGCTAGTAGTAGTGGTTGTAATGGCCGTGGGTGTGATGCTAGTAGTGGTTGTAATGGTCGTGGGTGTGATGCTAGTAATGGTGGTTGTAATGGTCGTGGGTGTGATGCTAGTAGTGGTGGCTGTAATGGTCGTGGGTGTGATGCTAGGAGTGGTGATTGTAATGGTCGTGGGTGTGATGCTAGTAGTAGTGGTTGTAATGGCCGTGGGTGTGATGCTAGTAGTGGTGGTTGTAATGGTCGTGGGTGTGATGCTAGTAGTGGTGGTTGTAATGGTCGTGGGTGTGATGCTAGTAGTGGTGGTTGTAATGGTCGTGGGTGTGATGCTAGTAGTGGTGGCTGTTATGGTCGTGGGTGTGATGCTAATAGTGGTGGTTATGGTGATGTAGGTAGTGTGTGTGATTCTGGTAGTGGTGGTTATGGTGATGTACGTCGTAGTTATGATGCTGGTAGTAGTGGTGATTATAATGTAGGTAGTGGGTGTGATACTAGTAGTGGTGGTTATGTTGGTGTAGGTAGTGGGTTGATGCTGGTAGTAGTGGTTTTGATGGTGTTAGTAGTGGTTATGGTGGTGTGATGCTGCTAGTTATGATGACATGATCATGATCCTCAGACTTAGTCATGTTACAGTCTAGTATAAATACCATCTCACAAGGCTAATACTAATGTATAGACGTGTATAATGTTCTTATGAAGGTTCATCCACTGCTATTTTCCCATGGTACGTCCACAACACCAGTCCTAAATCACTAGTGATTATCTTCCTCACAAATAAAGCACAAACAGTAATAGTAAACAATGTGAAATCGTGAACTGCTGCAGTGACAAGTTATCATTTCTGACAGTCAGGGACACCAGTCATAGCATTGTATCATCCTCTACAGGTGGTACTAGACTCTATATGAGTGTCATCCATACAAGATAAACCAAGTCTTCCAGTGGACCACTGATATAAACCAAGTCTTCCAGTGGACTAATGATATAAACCAAGTCTTCCAGTGGACTAATGATATAAACCAAGTCTTCCAGTGGACTAATGATATAAACCAAGTCTTCCAGTGGTCCACTGATATAAACCAAGTCTTCCAGGGGACCACTGATATAAACCAAGTCTTTCAGTGGACCACTGATATAAACTAAGTCTTCCAGTGGACCACTGACAACAATATTATGTTCAGTGAGGACAAATTTCAGTTATTACGCCATGGAAGAATGGAGGAAATAAAACAAGATAAAAGTACAAGACAGACTCAAACCACTCATTAGAACTTAAGTCAGATGTTAGAGACCTGGGAGTGATAATGTCAGATCTCACCTTCAAGGATCACAACAATGTTATTATCACAACTGCAAGAAAAAATGATAAGTTGGATAACTAGAAGCTTCAAAACAAGAGATGCTAAGTCAGTGATGATGATAAATAACAAAAAGGCACAATGTTCCAAGTCGGACCGAAACGTCGTCGTAAGCTTCTCTCTTTTATGTGCGGGTTATTTGTGTACAGTGATGATCTTCAGGTCACTGGTTCTCTCTAGGCTGGAGTATTATTGTATTCTAACAGTCACCTTGATGGCAGGTGAAATTACTAAGCTGTCCTTTGTAAAATCAAAGATGATTATCTCCCATTTCTCAGGTATTGTATGACCAATACGGGTTTACCTGGAAAAATAAACACAAATGCAATATAATGTGATCCTTTATTGACAACGTTTCGCCCACACAGTGGACTTTATCAAGTCACAAACAGATCTACCTGGGTAAGGACTACATGAGTACATAAAGTGTGGAGAGTCAGGTGGAGAATTTTGGGGAGGTTGTATTTGAGAGGAACCTACTTAGAAATTATGTGACACTTAGAAATTATTATGTGACACTTAGAAATTATTATGTGACACTCAGAAATTATTACATGACACTCAGAAATTATTACATGACACTCAGAAATTATTACATGACACTCAGAAATTATTACATAAAATCAGTATTTCAACTTGTTCACTTACAAAATAAAACAGATGTGAGAAGTAGTGTAAAGTTTCCTCTAAGACTGACTGGATGTCTAAGTAAGTAATTAAGTTATTTAATCTGTGTTTGTATAATATCCAAATTTGTTAGAATGTTTTATGAAGCAAATTTTATAGGTAATGTTGAGTTAACATAACCCAGTAATGTTAACATAACCCAGTAATGTTAACATAACCCAGTAATGTTAACATAACCCAGTAATGTTAACATAACCCAGTAATGTTAACATAACCCAGTAATGTTAACATAACCCAGTAATGTTAACATAACCCAGTAATGTTAACATAACCCAGTAATGTTAACATAACCCAGTAATGTTGTTAACATAACCCAGTAATGTTAACATAACCCAGTAATGTTGTTAACATAACCCAGTAATGTTAACATAACCCAGTAATGTTGTTAACATAACCCAGTAATGTTAACATAACCCAGTAATGTTGAGTTAACATAACCCAGTAATGTTAACTTAACCCAGTAATGTTAACATAACCCAGTAATGTTAACATAACCCAGTAATGTTGTTAACATAACCCAGTAATGTTAACATAACCCAGTAATGTTAACATAACCCAGTAATGTTAACATAACCCAGTAATGTTAACATAACCCAGTAATGTTAACATAACCCAGTAATGTTGTTAACATAACCCAGTAATGTTAACATAACCCAGTAATGTTGTTAACATAACCCAGTAATGTTAACATAACCCAGTAATGTTGTTAACATAACCCAGGAATGTTAACATAACCCAGTAATGTTAACATAACCCAGTAATGTTAACATAACCCAGTAATGTTGAGTTAACAAAACCTAGTAATGTTAAGTTAACATAACCCAGTAATGTTGAGTTAACATAACCCAGTAATGTTAAGTTAACATAACCCAGTAATGTTGAGTTAAAACCCAGTAATGTTGAGTTAACATAACCCAGTAATGTTGAGCTAACATAACCCAGTAATGTTAAGTTAACATAACCCAGTAATGTTAACATAACCCAGTAATGTTAACATAACCCAGTAATGTTAACATAACCCAGTAATGTTAACATAACCCAGTAATGTTAACATAACCCAGTAATGTTGTTAACATAACCCAGTAATGTTAACATAACCCAGTAATGTTGAGTTAACATAACCCAGTAATGTTGTTAACATAACCCAGTAATGTTAACATAACCCAGTAATGTTGAGTTAACATAACCCAGTAATGTTAACATAACCCAGTAATGTTGTTAACATAACCCAGTAATGTTAACATAACCCAGTAATGTTAACATAACCCAGTAATGTTAAGTTAACATAACCCAGCAATGTTGAGTTAACAAAACCCAGTAATGTTAAGTTAACATAACCCAGTAATGTTGAGTTAACATAACCCAGTAATGTTAAGTTAACATAACCCAGTAATGTTGAGTTAACAAAACCCAGTAATGTTGAGTTAACATAACCCAGTAATGTTGAGCTAACATAACCCAGTAATGTTAAGTTAACATAACCCAGTAATGTTGAGTTAACATAACCCAGTAATGTTAAGTTAACATAACCCAGTAATGTTGAGTTAACAAAACCCAGTAATGTTGAGTTAACATAACCCAGTAATGTTGAGTTAACAAAACCCAGTAATGTTGAGTTAACATAACCCAGTAATGTTGAGTTAACATAACCCAGTAATGTTAACATAACCCAGTAATGTTAACATAACCCAGTAATGTTAAGTTAACATAACCCAGTAATGTTAAGTTAACATAACCCAGTAATGTTTAGTTAACATAACCCAGTAATGTTAACATAACCCAGTAATGTTAAGTTAACATAACCCAGTAATGTTAACATAACCCAGTAATGTTAAGTTAACATAACCCAGTAATGTTAACATAACCCAGTAATGTTGAGTTAACATAACCCAGTAATGTTAACATAACCCAGTAATGTTGAGTTAACATAACCCAGTAATGTTGAGTTAACATAACCCAGTAATGTTAAGTTAACATAACCCAGTAATGTTGAGTTAAAACCCAGTAATGTTGATCAGGTCCAGGTCCACCACGAGGCCTGATTATGGACTGGGCAGCGGGGGCGTTGACCCCCGGAACACACTTCAAGTTTACTCAAATATACCGTACAGTAGCAGCGAAGATTTGAAGCCGATCTGACGACGCCTTCTTGTGTTATGACCGCAATGTAAATGAACAGTTGATAACAAAAATTCTGGCGACCACTTGAAGGTTTTAATAATAATAATAATAATAATAATACCAGCAAGAAAAATTATCATTAGCTCGGTCAGTCTTCGTAATTAATATTTGTTATGCAGGTTTTCAAGGTGGTTGTTATCAGTGTTATTTGTTCACTTGTCAAGGTGGTTGTTAACAGTGTTATTTGTTCACTTGTCAAGGTGGTTGTTATCAGTGTTATTTGTTCACTTGTCAAGGTGGTTGTTATCAGTGTTATTTGTTCACTTGTCAAGGTGGTTGTTAACAGTGTTATTTGTTCACTTGTCAAGGTGGTTGTTATCAGTGTTATTTGTTCACTTGTCAAGGTGGTTGTTATCAGTGTTATTTGTTCACTTGTCAAGGTGGTTGTTAACAGTGTTATTTGTTCACTTGTCAAGGTGGTTGTTATCAGTGTTATTTGTTCACTTGTCAAGGTGGTTGTTATCAGTGTTATTTGTTCACTTGTCAAGGTGGTTGTTAACAGTGTTATTTGTTCACTTGTCAAGGTGGTTGTTATCAGTGTTATTTGTTCACTTGTCCAGGTGGTTGTTATCAGTGTTATTTGTTCACTTGTCAAGGTGGTTGTTAACAGTGTTATTTGTTCACTTGTCAAGGTGGTTGTTATCAGTGTTATTTGTTCACTTGTCAAGGTGGTTGTTATCAGTGTTATTTGTTCACTTGTCAAGGTGGTTGTTAACAGTGTTATTTGTTCACTTGTCAAGGTGGTTGTTATCAGTGTTATTTGTTCACTTGTCAAGGTGGTTGTTATCAGTGTTATTTGTTCACTTGTCAAGGTGGTTGTTAACAGTGTTATTTGTTCACTTGTCAAGGTGGTTGTTATCAGTGTTATTTGTTCACTTGTCAAGGTGGTTGTTATCAGTGTTATTTGTTCACTTGTCAAGGTGGTTGTTAACAGTGTTATTTGTTCACTTGTCAAGGTGGTTGTTATCAGTGTTATTTGTTCACTTGTCAAGGTGGTTGTTATCAGTGTTATTTGTTCACTTGTCAAGGTGGTTGTTAACAGTGTTATTTGTTCACTTGTCAAGGTGGTTGTTATCAGTGTTATTTGTTCACTTGTCAAGGTGGTTGTTATCAGTGTTATTTGTTCACTTGTCAAGGTGGTTGTTATCAGTGTTATTTGTTCACTTGTCAAGCTTATCGTGGTCACTTGGACTGATTTTTGTTGCCAGCTTGACAAGACTTGTTGCCAGCTTGACAAGGTTTTTGTTGCCAGCTTGACAAGATGTTTCTTGCCAGCTTGACAAGATTTTTGTTGCCAGCTTGACAAGGTTTTTGTTGCCAGCTTGACAAGATGTTTGTTGCCAGCTTGACAAGATTTTTGTTGCCAGCTTGACAAGATTTTTGTTGCCAGCTTGACAAGATTTTTGTTGCCAGCTTGACAAGATTTTTGTTGCCAGCTTGACAAGATGTTTCTTGCCAGCTTGACAAGATTTTTGTTGCCAGCTTGACAAGATTTTTGTTGCCAGCTTGACAAGATTTTTGTTGCCAGCTTGACAAGATTTTTGTTGCCAGCTTGACAAGATTTTTGTTGCCAGCTTGACAAGATTTTTGTTGCCAGCTTGGCAAGATGTTTCTTGCCAGCTTGACAAGATTTTTGTTGCCAGCTTGACAAGATTTTTGTTGCCAGCTTGACAAGATTTTTGTTGCCAGCTTGACAAGATTTTTGTTGCCAGATTGACAAGATGTTTCTTGCCAGCTTGACAAGATTTTTGTTGCCAGATTGACAAGATGTTTGTTGCCAGCTTGACAAGATTTTTGTTGCCAGCTTGACAAGATGTTTGTTGCCAGCTTGACAAGATGTTTGTTGCCAGCTTGACAAGATGTTTGTTGCCAGCTTGACAAGGTGTTTGTTGCCAGCTTGACAAGATGATTGTTGCCAGCTTGACAAGATTTTTGTTGCCAGCTTGACAAGATGATTGTTGCCAGCTTGACAAGATGTTTGTTGCCAGCTTGACAAGATGATTGTTGCCAGCTTGACAAGATGTTTGTTGCCAGCTTGACAAGATGATTGTTGCCAGCTTGACAAGATTTTTGTTGCCAGCTTGACAAGGTTTTTGTTGCCAGCTTGACAAGATTTTTGTCATAAATGCAAATATAACTAATAAAAAACGGTTTTTAATTAATGGTAATATACCTTACCTTTGATATACCTTTGAAGAGTTTCGAGAGTTTGTCTACTTTCTGAGCCCGGCCATGGGCCAGGCTCGTCTGGTGCTTGCCTGGTTAACCAGGCTGTTGCTGCTGGAGGCCCGCTGCCCCACATAACCATCACAACCTGGTTGATCTGACACCTGGTGAAGATACTTGTCCCGTTTCCTCTTGAAGGCTTCTACACTTGTTCCAGCCGTGTTTCTGATATCTTCTGGTAAGATGTTGAATAGTCTGGGACCCCGGATGTTGAACAGTGTTCCCTTATTGTCCCCACCGCACCCCTGCTCCTCACTGGGTTTATTTTACACTTCCTCCCATATCTCTCACTCCAGTATGTTGTTATTGCAGTGTGCGGGCTTGGGACCAAGCCCTCGAGTACTTTCCAGGTGTATATTATCATGTATCTCTCTCCTCCGCTCCAATGAGTACATGTTCAAGACTTGAAGGCGTTCCCAATAAAGCACCTAAACTACTGGGAACGCGTTCAAGTCTTGAACATGTACTCATTGGAGCGGAGGAGAGAGAGATACATGATAATATATATCTGGAAGGTACTCGAGGGCTTGGTCCTAAATCTGTACACTGCCATAACAACATACTGGAGTGAGAGATATGGGAGGAAGTGTAAAATAAACCCAGTGAGGAGCAGGGGTGCGGTGGGGACAATAAGGAAACACCGTATCAACATCCGGGGTCCCAGACTATTCAACATCTTACCAGAAGATATCAGAAACACGGCTGGAACAAGTGTAGAAGCCTTCAAGAGGAAACGGGACAAGTATCTTCACCAGGTGCCTATAGTAAAGTAGTGATCCTAGCGGAACACTGTTAGATACTCGGCACCCTCAACACATACGTACATTCTTTTTAGTGTTAGCTGAACACTGTGAGATACACGGTACCTTCAACACTTTCTACAAGTTGTCTGAAGTGTTCAGTGTTGTGTTTGAGTCGACACATTAGTATCCCTCCTGGTACTGGCTTATTATTCTTGCTACGTTGTTTACTTTCCTGCAGATTAACCTCGCACCAGCACCTTACCCAAGCTTCCTTCTTATATATCCCAGTAAATATCTCACCAGCCCTTTGATTATTGTCGAATATTTAGAACTATGTCTCTGTCTGTCTGTCTCTCTCTCTCTCTCTCTCTCTCTCTCTCTCTCTCTCTCTCTCTCTCTCTCTCTCTCTCTTTTACACAGGGTTTGACAAGGTTAGGTTAAAAATCCCTAGCTTTATTGACAAGCTATTTACATGTTAAGGATTCCTAACTTTATTGGCAAGCTTAGAGCTGTTACCTACATTAGCTCATTTGAAAGCATTTTTATTGTTATGAGACATACAAGTAGGGAACAGGACGAAGTTGGAGCCATCTGTGGGCCAGCATTTTCATTTGATCAACTGACTTTATCTCGTTGACATCATTATGCTGTACGAATGTGTTCCATACTGGAATCATCCTGGGTATATAGGATCTCTCCCGCTCTCTCTCCCGCTCTTTCTCCCGCTCTCTCTCCCGCTCTTTCTCCCGCTCTTTCTCCCGCTCTCTCTCCCGCTCTCTCTCCCGCTCTCTCCCGCTCTCTCTCCCCTTCCCAACTCCTCCCTCCCCCCTCCCTCCCCCCCTCCTCGTCGACAGTGTTCCACCAAGACAACTCACAGAAGACATGTTACCCATCATTCGCTCCGACCTTGCAAGAGCACAACAATATTGATGAATGTTCAGACCCTTGCGGGTTTATTGCGTACTTATGATTATAATAATGATGCATTTTGGTGATGAGTGGTTATTATTGTGGTTGTTTTATCCATGGTAATGTGTTGTAGCAGTATTTAGACCGTTCTTACTGACTCGCCTCTACAGTCTACCCTCCAAATTTTCCATAATATCGCCACAGTTTTTACCAGTTTTTCATTTGATTGCCAATTTAACCTCTTTTTTGTGATTGATAAGTGGGTCAGCAGGCTGCTAGCAGCAGCAGCCTGGTTGACCAGTTAATCTCCAGACTAAGCCTGATCCAGGGCCGGGCTGCGGGAGTAGGAAAACTCTAGAAAACCAGAGGTATATCAGAACGTATATGCTTAGAATTCCTCCTTTCTTCTGCAACATTGCATCATCCTGATGTGTGGATTTCAACACTAAAGGCCAAGAGCTGTCATTTAACTCCCCCCGTGGTTGTTTTGTATTTTATATAACTTGTTCGCCATTATTGCATTTCACACACACACATATATATATATATATATATATATATATATATATATATATATATATATATATATATATATATATATTATGTGTGTGTGTGTGTGTGTGTGTGTATGTGTGTGTGTATGTGTGTACGTATGTGTGTGTGTGTGTGTGTGTGTGTGTGTGTGTGTGTGTGTGTGTGTGTGTGTGTGTGTGTGTGTGTGTGTATGTGTATGCATGTGTATGCAGTAATTTCGCAAAAATCATTCTTAGCCTAACGAGAAAAATATATTTCATTGTGTTTGTTTATTATTAAATTATTGTAAACTTGTATAAAATGTATTTTATTGGATTAGGCTAAATTAAATTGAGCTTGTTATAATAAGGTCAGGTAAGTTTTCTAAGGTTCTTTTGGTACAAAATCATTAATTTTTATTTATTTATTTTTATTATCACACTGGCTGATTCCCACCAAGGCAGGGTGGCCCGAAAAAGAAAAACTTTCACCATCATTCACTCCATCACTGTCTTGCCAGAAGGGTGCTTTACACTACAGTTTTTAAACTGCAACATTAACACCCCTCCTTCAGAGTGCAGGCACTGTACTTCCCATCTCCAGGACTCAAGTCCGGCCTGCCGGTTTCCCTGAATCCCTTCATAAATGTTACTTTGCTCACACTCCAACAGCACGTCAAGTATTAAAAACCATTTGTCTCCATTCACTCCTATCAAACACGCTCACGCATTCCTGCTGGAAGTCCAAGCCCCTCGCACACAAAACCTCCTTTACCCCCTCCCTCCAACCTTTCCTAGGCCGACCCCTACCCCGCCTTCCTTCCACTACAGACTGATACACTCTTGAAGTCATTCTGTTTCGCTCCATTCTCTCTACATGTCCGAACCACCTCAACAACCCTTCCTCAGCCCTCTGGACAACAGTTTTGGTAATCCCGCACCTCCTCCTAACTTCCAAACTACGAATTCTCTGCATTATATTCACACCACACATTGCTCTCAGACATGACATCTCCACTGCCTCCAGCCTTCTCCTCGCTGCAACATTCATCACCCATGCTTCACACCCATATAAGAGTGTTGGTAAAACTATACTCTCATACATTTCCCTCTTTGCCTCCAAGGACAAAGTTCTTTGTCTCCACAGACTCTTAAGTGCACCACTCACCCTTTTCCCCTCATCAATTCTATGATTCACCTCATCCTTCATAGACCCATCCGCTGACACGTCCACTCCCAAATATCTGAATACATTCACCTCCTCCATACTCTCTCCCTCCAATCTGATATCCAATCTTTCATCACCTAATCTTTTTGTTATCTTCATAACCTTACTCTTTCCTGTATTCACTTTTAATTTTCTTCTTTTGCACACCCTACCAAATTCATCCATCAATCTCTGCAACTTCTCTTCAGAATCTCCCAAGAGCACAGTGTCATCAGCAAAGAGCAACTGTGACAACTCCCACTTTATGTGTGATTCCTTATCTTTTAACTCCACGCCTCTTGTCAAGACCCTCGCATTTACTTCTCTTACAACCCCATCTATAAATATATTAAACAACCACGGTGACATCACACATCCCTGTCTAAGGCCTACTTTTACTGGGAAATAATTTCCCTCTTTCCTATGTACTCTAACTTGAGCCTCACTATCCTCGTAAAAACTCTTCACTGCTTTCAGTAACCTACCTCCTACACCATACACCTGCAACATCTGCCACATTGCCCCCCTATCCACCCTGTCATATGCCTTTTCCAAATCCATAAATGCCACAAAGACCTCTTTAGCCTTATCTAAATACTGTTCACTTATATGTTTCACTGTAAACACCTGGTCCACACACCCCCTACCTTTCCTAAAGCCTCCTTGTTCATTTGCTATCCTATTCTCAGTCTTACTTTTAATTCTTTCAATAATAACTCTACCATACACTTTACCAGGTATACTCAACAAACTTATCCCCCTATAATTTTTGCACTCTCTTTTGTCCCCTTTGCCTTTATACAAAGGAACTATGCATGCTCTCTGCCAATCCCTAGGTACCTTACCCTCTTCCATACATTTATTAAATAATTGCACCAACCACTCCAAAACTATATCCCCACCTGCTTTTAACTTTTCTATCTTTATCCCATCAATCCCGGCTGTCTTACCCCCTTTCATTTTACCTACTGCCTCACGAACTTCCCCCACACTCACAACTGGCTCTTCCTCACTCCTACAAGATGTTATTCCTCCTTGCCCTATACACGAAATCACAGCTTCCCTATCTTCACCAACATTTAACAATTCCTCAAAATATTCCCTCCATCTTCCCAATACCTCTAACTCTCCATTTAATAACTCTCCTCTCCTATTTTTAACTGACAAATCCATTTGTTCTCTAGGCTTCCTTAACTTGTTAATCTCACTCCAAAACTTTTTCTTATTTTCAACAAAATTTGTTGATAACATCTCACCCACTCTCTCATTTGTTATAATAAGGTCAGGTAAGTTTTCTAAGGTTCTTTTGGTACAAAATCATTAATTTTTATATTAACATAAATGTACGAGAAAATTTTAGAAAGGACTTAATTTTAAATGTGTTCTTGCGAATTGACCATTTTTACCTATTCGGCACGATATATATATATATATATATATATATATATATATATATATATATATATATATATATATATATTTGAGTATTGTATAAATGAATAATAATAATAAGGTTATGTTTGACATGTTGAGTAAGGGAGGTCGTTTGTGATTCATTCATTTTAAAAATGTTGAACTTATAAATGATATATGTTGACAGTTGTGTGAGTGTTAGAGCTAACTGTTACAACTTTGTGTGTGCACTCACCTATTTCTGGATGCAGGGGTCTAGTCACATCCCCTGGCTCTGACTCTTTTCACTCTCCAGATTAACTTTAAGCCTGGTGGGTCCTGCCATAGCTGCTCTTAACTGTTTATAAGAGTTTGTCTCCACCACTTCCTCATCAAGATCATTCCACTTCCCGACCACTCTCAGACTGAAGAAATACTTCCTAACATCCCTGTGGATCATCTGTGTCTTTAACTTCCAGCTGTGTCCCCGAATTCCTGTTCCTCGCCTCTCAAACTGTCTTTCTCGGTTTACCTTATCAATTCCCTTTATTATTTTGTATATTGTTATAATGCCTCTCCAGGTTCTACTGTCGTGCAATGTCATTAGATTAAGTTCCATTAGCCTCTCCTCGTTGATCGTTCATCGTAGCTCTGGAAAATGCTGTCTTGCCAAATTCTGCACTTCTTCAGTTTCTTAACACACTTTTCCTAGTGTGACTTCCATACTGGCGCTACATACTCCAAGATATGTTGTATAAAGTGCCAGGAATGACTGTTGAGGTTCCTGAAGACTACTCTTAGATTTGCTAGGCGAGCAATGGCTAAAGATGTTATTTATGAACCTCTGATGACATACCAGGCACTCTGCTCATCCCTAGGTCTTTCCCTTTGAGTCCAGTCTGCAGCCTGTCTTTTCTAGTCTTCAACCTTTTTCCTGTCATTTTGCTTTTCTCATAATCATAATAACCTTGCTTTTACCAGAAGTGAATGTAGCAGCATCCAGCCACACTTGCAATGTATCCAGAGCCATTTGGAGCCTTTCCTTGTCTTCATATGTGTTTATTTTCGTTATTAACAATCAGCAAAGAGGAATACAGGACTCCATCCCGTCTGGTAAATCATTCATATAAAGCAGAAACAATATTGGTCTAAACAGTGATCCTTGCGGAAGCCCGCTTGTTACTCGTCCCTGTTCTGACGTCTCTTGCCTGACAGTCAAGAAGGTTGGTGCGACAAGAAGGTTGGTGCGACAAGAAAGTTGGTGCGACAAGAAGGTTGGTGCGACAAGAAGGTTGGTGCTACAAGAAGGTTGGTGCGACAAGAAGGTTGGTGCGACAAGAAGGTTGGTGCGACAAGAAGGTTGGTGCGACAAGAAGGTTGGTGCGACAAGAAAGTTGGTGCGACAAGAAGGTTGGTGCGACAAGAAGGTTGGTGCGACAAGAAGGTTGGTGCGACAAGAAGGTTGGTGCGACAAGAAGGTTGGTGCGACAAGAAGGTTGGTGCGACAAGAAGGTTGGTGCGACAAGAAGGTTGGTGCGACAAGAAGGTTGGTGCGACAAGAAGGTTGGTGCGACAAGAAGGTTGGTGCGACAAGAAGGTTGGTGCGACAAGAAGGTTGGTGCGACAAGAAGGCTGGTGCGACAAGAAGGTTGGTGCGACAAGAAGGTTGGTGCGACAAGAAGGTTGGTGCGACAAGAAGGTTGGTGCGACAAGAAGGTTGGTGCGACAAGAAGGTTGGTGCGACAAGAAGGTTGGTGCGACAAGAAGGTTGGTGCGACAAGAAGGTTGGTGCGACAAGAAGGTTGGTGCGACAAGAAGGTTGATGCGACAAGAAGGTTGGTGCGACAAGAAGGTTGGTGCGACAAGAATTACCATCTCTGGACCCGTGTTATTGTTTATGAAACAACTTTACTGCAGGTGTTGTACCACTACCCTGATAATCTCCGTCATCTAGCCAGGTCTGCAGGTGTTGTACCACTACCCTGATAATCTCCGTCATCTCGCCAGGTCTGCAGGTGTTGTACCACTACCCTGATAATCTCCGTCATCTCGCCAGGTCTGCAGATGTTGTACCACTACCCTGATAATCTCCGTCATCTCGCCAGGTCTGCAGGTGTTGTACCACTACCCTGATAATCTCCGTCATCTCGCCAGGTCTGCAGGTGTTGTACCACTACCCTGATAATCTCCGTCATCTCGCCAGGTCTGCAGGTGTTGTACCACTACCCTGATAATCTCCGTCATCTCGCCAGGTCTGCAGGTGTTGTACCACTACCCTGATAATCTCCGTCATCTCGCCAGGTCTGCAGGTGTTGTACCACTACCCTGATAATCTCCGTCATCTCGCCAGGTCTGCAGGTGTTGTACCACTACCCTGATAATCTCCGTCATCTAGCCAGGTCTGCAGGTGTTGTACCACGACCCTGATAATCTCCGTCATCTCGCCAGGTCTGCAGGTGTTGTACCACTACCCTGATAATCTCCGTCATCTCGCCAGGTCTGCAGGTGTTGTACCACTACCCTGATAATCTCCGTCATCTCGCCAGGTCTGCAGGTGTTGTACCACTACCCTGATAATCTCCGTCATCTCGCCAGGTCTGCAGGTGTTGTACCACTACCCTGATAATCTCCGTCATCTAGCCAGGTCTGCAGGTGTTGTACCACGACCCTGATAATCTCCGTCATCTCGCCAGGTCTGCAGGTGTTGTACCACTACCCTGATAATCTCCGTCATCTCGCCAGGTCTGCAGGTGTTGTACCACTACCCTGATAATCTCCGTCATCTCGCCAGGTCTGCAGGTGTTGTACCACTACCCTGATAATCTCCGTCATCTAGCCAGGTCTGCAGGTGTTGTACCATTCCCCTGATAATCTCCGTCATCTCGCCAGGTCTGCAGGTGTTGTACCACTACCCTGATAATCTCCGTCAGCTCACCAGGTCTGCAGGTGTTGTACCACTGCCCTGATAATCTCCGTCATCTCGCCAGGTCTGCAGGTGTACCACTACCCTGATAATCTCCGTCATCTCGCCAGGTCTGCAGGTGTACCACTACCCTGATAATCTCCGTTATCTCGCCAGGTCTGCAGGTGTTGTACCACTACCCTGATAATCTCCGTTATCTCGCCAGGTCTGCTTGGCAGTCATCCTGGTTTGTAGTTCAGCACTTCCTGTCTGTCTACTAAAAAAACGGGACTACATTTCACTGTCTTACAGATCTCTGGCAACTGTTCATTGTTCATTGACTTATTTTTGATAATAACATGATCTTCATTTCTTATAAGTTTCAGTTGCTTAGATGTGGAAAAATGACATTGTATACAAAACCCAAAACAACCACCAAATGGAACGAAACAAACATGTGAAAAACCTGGGAGTAATTATGTTGGCTGACATTTCTTTCAAAGTGTACAATGAGGGAAATGTCACGACCACCAGTAAAATTACGGGGTGGATAGAGAGAACTTTCAAAACAAGGTAAGAAGTACCAGTGGTAACATATCATTTGTGCCTTCTCATTCAGAGCATTTAGTGTTGATGGTTCCGTTCAGGGCAGAGGAGATATTACTGCTGGAACAGATAAAGAAATCATTTACGGTCAACATAGAGGCAAAGCTTTTAAATTACTGAGAATACCAAAGAGTTGTAAATATGTACTCGCTGGAGCGGAGGAAAGATACATAGACACTATATACGTAGAAGGTGGTTGAGGGTCTGGTCCCAGATCTGCACACTGCCATAACATACTGGAGTGACAGATATGCGAGGAACTATCATATAAACCCAGTGAAAAACAATGGTACCGTAGGCACAATAACAGAACTTTGTATCAACATCCCTAGTCCCAGTTTATTCAACATATTATCAGAAGATATCAGAAATATTGCTGGAACAGATGCTCGCAGCAGGAAGGTGTGCAGAGTCCTCCTGAAAACTTAATGTCGTTCTTGTAATAATGTTTGTGATAGTTGTTGTACTGGTAATATCTTGTTGCTGTACCCTCCTTTTCTCTCTCTTTCTCCCTCCCTCCCCTCTCCTTCTTCAATAACCTCCCTCACTCCCCCCTTTCCCCTCCCTCCATCTACACAAGCTTTATCACACTTTCTTCCAGTTTCCCGTCAGTAAGTTGTTATAGCAGTGCTCAGGTAGGAACCTGGCCTTCAAGTATATTCTATGTACGTACAGTATATACAAGTCTCTCTCTCTCTCTCTCTCTCTCTCTCTCTCTCTCACTCTCTCACTCTCTCTCACTCTCACCTCTGCCTCAGGGTTTGTCGTATTTGCACATAAATTGGTGTATGGAGTTAGCTTCGCTTGCCTCATGTTCACTGTGTTTCTTACAGTTATTATCCGTGTGTTGATACATCCTCTCACACCTCACTGCCTTATGTACGTAGCTACAGTGTCCCACGTAAGGCACCTTCAGTAGGGTTTCAGCATTCATGTGTCCATTTATCCTGTTTTGAAAGCTGTACTCTCTCTCTCTCTCTCTCTGTCTCTCTCTCTCTCTCTCTCTCTCTCTCTCTCTCTCTCTCTCTCTCTCTGTCTCTCTCTCTCTAAACCAGCCCCTCCCCCCCTTCTCTCTCTGGTATAAAATTAATACAAATATTGGTAGTGGTTTTAGGCAGCATTAAACAAGTGTGTACGTAACAGTGAAAGGTTTATAACGTTGTGTTTATCTCCACTGATATACGTCCAGATGAAGCGCTTTACTCGTTGTTTTTGTTGTATCTTAATTATTTTGTTGTCTAGTGGCACTGACTCATCATACCTCACCAAGATGGCTCTCACTCATCCAGTGGCACTGACTCATCATACCTCACCAAGATGGCTCTCACTCATCCAGTGGCACTGACTCGTCATACCTCACCAAGATGGCTCTCACTCATCCAGTGGCACTGACTCATCATACCTCACCAAGATGGCTCTCACTCATCCAGTGGCACTGACTCATCATACCTCACCAAGATGGCTCTCACTCATCCAGTGGCACTGACTCGTCATACCTCACCAAGATGGCTCTCACTCATCCAGTGGCACTGACTCGTCATACCTCACCAAGATGCTCTCACTCATCCAGTGGCACTGACTCGTCATACCTCACCAAGATGGCTCTCACTCATCCAGTGGCACTGACTCATCATACCTCACCAAGCTGGCTCTCACTCATCCAGTGGCACTGACTCATCATACCTCACCAAGATGGCTCTCACTCATCCAGTGGCACTGACTCATCATACCTCACCAAGATGGCTCTCACTCATCCAGTGGCACTGACTCATCATACCTCACCAAGATGGCTCTCACTCATCCAGTGGCACTGACTCATCATACCTCACCAAGATGCTCTCACTCATCCAGTGGCACTGACTCATCATACCTCACCAAGATGGCTCTCACTCATCCAGTGGCACTGACTCATCATACCTCACCAAGATGGCTCTCACTCATCCAGTGGCACTGACTCATCATACCTCACCAAGATGCTCTCACTCATCCAGTGGCACTGACTCATCATACCTCACCAAGATGGCTCTCACTCATCCAGTGGCACTGACTCATCATACCTCACCAAGATGGCTCTCACTCATCCAGTGGCACTGACTCATCATACCTCACCAAGATGGCTCTCACTCATCCAGTGGCACTGACTCATCATACCTCACCAAGATGGCTCTCACTCATCCAGTGGCACTGACTCATCATACCTCACCAAGATGGCTCTCACTCATCCAGTGGCACTGACTCGTCATACCTCACCAAGATGGCTCTCACTCATCCAGTGGCACTGACTCGTCATACCTCACCAAGATGGCTCTCACTCATCCAGTGGCACTGACTCGTCATACCTCACCAAGATGCTCTCACTCATCCAGTGGCACTGACTCATCATACCTCACCAAGATGCTCTCACTCATCCAGTGGCACTGACTCATCATACCTCACCAAGATGGCTCTCACTCATCCAGTGGCACTGACTCATCATACCTCACCAAGATGGCTCTCACTCATCCAGTGGCACTGACTCATCATACCTCACCAAGATGGCTCTCACTCATCCAGTGGCACTGACTCATCATACCTCACCAAGATGGCTCTCACTCATCCAGTGGCACTGACTCATCATACCTCACCAAGATGGCTCTCACTCATCCAGTGGCACTGACTCATCATACCTCACCAAGATGGCTCTCACTCATCCAGTGGCACTGACTCATCATATGGCTCTCACTCATCCAGTGGCACTGACTCATCATACCTCACCAAGATGGCTCTCACTCATCCAGTGGCACTGACTCATCATACCTCACTAAGATGGCTCTCACTCATCCAGTGGCACTGACTCATCATACCTCACCAAGATGGCTCTCACTCATCCAGTGGCACTGACTCATCATACCTCACCAAGATGGCTCTCACTCATCCAGTGGCACTGACTCATCATACCTCACCAAGATGGCTCTCACTCATCCAGTGGCACTGACTCATCATACCTCACCAAGATGGCTCTCACTCATCCAGTGGCACTGACTCATCATACCTCACCAAGATGGCTCTCACTCATCCAGTGGCACTGACTCATCATACCTCACCAAGATGGCTCTCACTCATCCAGTGGCACTGACTCATCATACCTCACCAAGATGGCTCTCACTCATCCAGTGGCACTGACTCATCATACCTCACCAAGATGGCTCTCACTCATCCAGTGGCACTGACTCATCATACCTCACCAAGATGGCTGTCACTCATCCAGTGGCACTGACTCATCATACCTCACCAAGATGGCTCACTCATCCAGTGGCACTGACTCATCATACCTCACCAAGATGGCTCTCACTCATCCAGTGGCACTGACTCATCATACCTCACCAAGATGGCTCTCACTCATCCAGTGGCACTGACTCATACCTCACCAAGATGGCTCTCACTCATCCAGTGGCACTGACTCATCATACCTCACCAAGATGGCTCTCACTCATCCAGTGGCACTGACTCATCATACCTCACCAAGATGGCTCTCACTCATCCAGTGGCACTGACTCATCATACCTCACCAAGATGGCTCTCACTCATCCAGTGGCACTGACTCATCATACCTCACCAAGATGGCTCTCACTCATCCAGTGGCACTGACTCATCATACCTCACCAAGATGGCTCTCACTCATCCAGTGGCACTGACTCATCATACCTCACCAAGATGGCTCTCACTCATCCAGTGGCACTGACTCATCATACCTCACCAAGATGGCTCTCACTCATCCAGTGGCACTGACTCATCATACCTCACCAAGATGGCTCTCACACATCCAGTGGCACTGACTCATCATACCTCACCAAGATGGCTCTCACTCATCCAGTGGCACTGACTCATCATAACTCACCAAGATGGCTCTCACTCATCCAGTGGCACTGACTCGTCATACCTCACCAAGATGGCTCTCACTCATCCAGTGGCACTGACTCGTCATACCTCACCAAGATGGCTCTCACTCATCCAGTGGCACTGACTCATCATACCTCACCAAGATGGCTCTCACTCATCCAGTGGCACTGACTCATCATACCTCACCAAGATGGCTCTCACTCATCCAGTGGCACTGACTCATCATACCTCACCAAGATGCTCTCACTCATCCAGTGGCACTGACTCATCATACCTCACCAAGATGGCTCTCGTCATCCAGTGGCACTGACTCATCATACCTCACCAAGATGCTCTCACTCATCCAGTGGCACTGACTCATCATACCTCACCAAGATGGCTCTCACTCATCCAGTGGCACTGACTCATCATACCTCACCAAGATGCTCTCACTCATCCAGTGGCACTGACTCATCATACCTCACCAAGATGCTCTCACTTATCCAGTAGCACTGACTCATCATACCTCACCAAGATGGCTGTCACTCATCCAGTGGCACTGACTCATCATACCTCACCAAGATGCTCTCACTCATCCAGTGGCACTGACTCATCATACCTCACCAAGATGCTCTCACTCATCCAGTGGCACTGACTCATCATACCTCACCAAGATGCTCTCACTCATCCAGTGGCACTGACTCATCATACCTCACCAAGATGCTCTCACTTATCACACTTTGGCCCTAACACCTAGTAATACTTTGTTGTGTTATATATGACACTGTTATCATGTATGGCACTTGTCATGTGTGACGCTGTTGTCATGTATGACACTGTTGTATCATGTATGACACTGTTGTATCATGTGTGACACTTGTGGCATGTATGACACTTGTGGCATGTATGACACTTGTGGCATGTATGACACTTGTGGCATGTATGACACTTGTGGCATGTACGATACTGTTGTATCATGTATAACACTGTTGTGACATGTATGACACTGTTGTGTCATGTATGACACTGCTGTGGCATGTATGACACTGCTGTATCATGTATATCACTTGTATTATGTATGACACTGCTGTCTCATATATGACACTTATATCATGTATGACATTGTATCATGTATGACACTGAGGTGTCATGTATGACACTGCTGCCTCATATATGACACTTGTCATACATGACACGTGTTATGTATGTTTACCTGGAGTTTACCTGGAGAGAGTTTCGGGGGTCAACGCCCCCGCGGCCCGGTCTGTGACCAGGCCTCCTGGTGGATCAGCGCCTGATCAACCAGGCTGTTGCTGCTGGCTGCACGCAAACCAACGTACGAGCCACAGCCCGGCTGATCAGGAACTGACTTTAGGTGCTTGTCCAGTGCCAGCTTGAAGACTGCCAGGGGTCTGTTGGTAATCCCCCTTATGTGTGCTGGGAGGCAGTTGAACGGTCTCGGGCCCCTGACACTTATTGTATGGTCTCTTAACGTGCTAGTGACACCCCTGCTTTTCATTGGGGGGATGGTGCATCGTCTGCCAAGTCTTTTGCTTTCGTAGTGAGTGATTTTCGTGTGCAAGTTCGGTACTAGTCCCTCTAGGATTTTCCAGGTGTATATAATCATGTATCTCTCCCTCCTGCGTTCCAGGGAATACAGGTTTAGAAACCTCAAGCGCTCCCAGTAATTGAGGTGTTTTATCTCCGTTATGCGCGCCGTGAAAGTTCTCTGTACATTTTCTAGGTCGGCAATTTCACCTGCCTTGAAAGGTGCTGTTAGAGTGCAGCAATATTCCAGCCTAGATAGAACAAGTGACCTGAAGAGTGTCATCATGGGCTTGGCCTCCCTAGTTTTGAAGGTTCTCATTATCCATCCTGTCATTTTTCTAGCAGATGCGATTGATACAATGTTATGGTCCTTGAAGGTGAGATCCTCCGACATAATCACTCCCAGGTCTTTGACGTTGGTGTTTCGCTCTATTTTGTGGCCAGAATTTGTTTTGTACTCTGATGAAGATTTAATTTCCTCATGTTTACCATATCTGAGTAATTGAAATTTCTCATCTTTGAACTTCATATTGTTTTCTGCAGCCCACTGAAAGATTTGGTTGATGTCCGCCTGGAGCCTTGCAGTGTCTGCAATGGAAGACACTGTCATGCAGATTCGGGTGTCATCTGCAAAGGAAGACACGGTGCTGTGGCTGACATCCTTGTCTATGTCGGATATGAGGATGAGGAACAAGATGGGAGCTAGTACTGTGCCTTGTGGAACAGAGCTTTTCACCGTAGCTGCCTCGGACTTTACTCTGTTGACGACTACTCTCTGTGTTCTGTTAGTGAGGAAATTATAGATCCATCGACCGACTTTTCCTGTTATTCCTTTAGCGCGCATTTTGTGCGCTATTACGCCATGGTCACACTTGTCGAAGGCTTTTGCAAAGTCTGTATATATTACATCTGCATTCTTTTTGTCTTCTAGTGCATTTAGGACCTTGTCGTAGTGATCCAGTAGTTGAGACAGACAGGAGCGACCTGTTCTAAACCCATGTTGCCCTGGGTTGTGTAACTGATGGGTTTCTAGATGGGTGGTGATCTTGCTTCTTAGGACCCTTTCAAAGATTTTTATGATATGGGATGTTAGTGCTATTGGTCTGTAGTTCTTTGCTGTTGCTTTACTGCCCCCTTTGTGGAGTGGGGCTATGTCTGTTGTTTTTAGTAACTGAGGGACGACCCCCGTGTCCATGCTCCCTCTCCATAGGATGGAAAAGGCTCGTGATAGGGGCTTCTTGCAGTTCTTGATGAACACAGAGTTCCATGAGTCTGGCCCTGGGGCAGAGTGCATGGGCATGTCATTTATCGCCTGTTCGAAGTCATTTGGCGTCAGGATAACATCGGATAGGCTTGTGTTAATCAAATTTTGTGGCTCTCTCATAAAAAATTCATTTTGATCTTCGACTCTCAGTCTGGTTAGCGGCTTGCTAAAAACTGAGTCATACTGGGACTTGAGTAGCTCACTCATTTCCTTGCTGTCATCTGTGTAGGACCCATCTTGTTTAAGTAGGGGCCCAATACTGGGCGTTGTTCTCGATTTTGATTTGGCATAGGAGAAGAAATACTTTGGGTTTCTTTCGATTTCATTTATAGCTTTTAGTTCTTCCCGCGATTCCTGACTCCTAAAGGATTCTTTTAGCTTAAGTTCGATGCTTGCTATTTCTCTGACCAGTGTCTCCCTGCGCATTTCAGATATATTGACCTCTTTTAGCCGCTCTGTTATTCTTTTCCGTCGCCTGTAAAGGGAGCGTCTGTCTCTTTCTATTTTACATCTACTCCTCCTTTTTCTTAGAGGAATAAGCCTTGTGCATACATCGAGTGCCACCGAGTTAATCTGTTCTAGGCATAAGTTGGGGTCTGTGTTGCTTAGTATATCTTCCCAGCTTATATCGGTTAGGACTTGGTTTACTTGGTCCCACTTTGTGTTTTTGTTATTGAAGCTGAATTTGGTGAATGCTCCCTCGTGACTAGTCTCATTATGTCGGTCTGGGGCTCCACGCATACATGTCTGAACCTCAATTATGTTGTGATCTGAGTATATTGTTTTTGATATTGTGACATTTCTTATCAGATCATGTAATATTTCACATTTTCTGTGTTAATTACAATACGTATATTTTTTTTGCATTAAATTCAATACCTTCCTTTTGTTTTGTAGTGTAATAATATTTTTAGACTGTAGACTGAAGGAGTTGCTGTAGACTTATTTCACTAGTCATGGGCGGTTCTTGAACTGATGACCAGAATAAATTGAGCGAAATCTTTTAATTAAAGGGCCAGTGTGAGTCTGTGTTTAGCGACCCACTAACCAGGAGTAATAGTGGATACGGGAAATGTTTCGTTTAACCTGTCCGTCCATTCATCCGTCCGTCAGTCCGTCCGTTCGTTCATCAGTCCGTCCGTTCGTTCATCAGTCCGTCCGCTCGTTCGTCAGTCAGTCTGGAGGTCCGTCCGTCCGCCCGTCTGGAGGTCTGTCCGTCAGTCTGGAGGTCCGTTCGTCAGTCCGTCTGGAGGTCCGTCCGTCAGTCAGTCTGGAGGTCCGTCCGTCCGCCCGTCTGGAGGTCTGTCCGTCAGTCTGGAGGTCCGTCCGTCAGTCCGTCTGGAGGTCCGTCCGTCCGCCCGTCTGGAGGTCCGTCCGTCCGCCCGTCTGGAGGTCCTGCTGATCATATATCTGACATAATCAGTCATCACCTAGAATTCACAAAGAAGTGGACATCCTGGCGACCACACAGAGGCAGCACCTGGACTGTGTTCCTGGTGTTGTCTGAAGAATTACCACTGGTATCAGTACACAGTATTATCTGAAGAACTTACAGGCGAAATACCAGAGTACTTAACATATTTTAGTATACCTGGAGGGGGGTTCGGGGATCAGCGCCCCCACTGCTCGGTCCATGACCAAGCCTCGTAGTGGATCAGGACCTGATCAACCAGGCTTTCACTGCTGGCCGCACGTAAATATAGAAACCACAGCCTTGCTGGTTAGGTACTGCCCATACCTCCTCTTCACGTATGAGTTAGTTTAATATGTTTATTTTGCACCCCATACCCATCCTGTGGGCGGTAGTCAAAAGATTACAGAGGTACATAATTGGTCCAGGGACTGGACTCCAAAGTTTTGATAGCTGAACTACTTACAACGGTAATGAACTCCAGGTAGATCTGGTCACAATCATGACAGGTTACAAAGGTAATTAATGAACTCCAGGTAATGAATCATCAGGTTACAAAGGTAATTATGAACTCCTAGTCACAATCATGACAGGTTACAAAGGTAATTAATGAACTCCAGGTAGATCTGGTCACAATCATGACAGGTTACAAAGGTAATTAATGAACTCCAGGTAGATCTGGTCACAATCATGACAGGTTACAAAGGTAATTAATGAACTCCAGGTAGATCTGGTCACAATCATGACAGGTTACAAAGGTAATTAATGAACTCCAGGTAGATCTGGTCACAATCATGACAGGTTACAAAGGTAATTAATGAACTCCAGGTAGATCTGGTCACAATCATGACAGGTTACAAAGGTAATTAATGAACTCCAGGTAGATCTGGTCACAATCATGACAGGTTACAAAGGTAATTAATGAAGTCCAGGTAGATCTGGTCACAATCATGACAGGTTACAAAGGTAATTAATGAACTCCAGGTAGATCTAGTCACAATCATGACAGGTTACAAAGGTAATTAATGAACTCCAGGTAGATCTGGTCACAATCCTGACAGGTTACAAAGGTAATTAATGAACTCCAGGTAGATCTGGTCACAATCATGACAGGTTACAAAGGTAATTAATGAACTCCAGGTAGATCTGGTCACAATCATGACAGGTTACAAAGGTAATTAATGAACTCCAGGTAGATCTGGTCACAATCATGACAGGTTACAAAGGTAATTAATGAACTCCAGGTAGATCTGGTCACAATCATGAGTCACGAATGATACAGCAGAGCGCTGCCAGAAAAATTATATCACACAAACTACAAGAATTACATCACAAACTACGAGAATTACATCACAAAATTACAAGAATTATTTAACACAAATTACAAGAATTACATCACGCAAAGTCTTTTAAAAGGATGATGAGATAAATTATAATAATTATGTGAGAGGATAATGATAAGAGTGCAAACCAACATTGATGTTTGTCTGTATGATGATGTCACAGCTGGTGAACCATTATGACACCATTAACCAGGTAGTGTCACAGCTGGTGAACCATTATGACACCATTAACCAGGCAGTGTCACAGCTGGTGAACCATTATGACACCATTAACCAGGCAGTGTCACAGCTGGTGAACCATTATGACACCATTAACCAGGCAGTGTCACAGCTGGTGAACCATTATGACACCATTAACCAGGTAGTGTCACAGCTGGTGAACTATTATGACACCATTAACCAGGTAGTGTCACAGCTGGTGAACTATTATGACACCATTAACCAGGTAGTGTCACAGCTGGTGAACCATTATGACACCATTAACTAGGCAGTGTCACAGCTGGTGAACCATTATGACACCATTAACTAGGCAGTGTCACAGCTGGTGAACCATTATGACACCATTAACCAGGCAGTGTCACAGCTGGTGAACCATTATGACACCATTAACCAGGCAGTGTCACAGCTGGTGAACCATTATGACACCATTAACCAGGTAGTGTCACAGCTGGTGAACCATTATGACACCATTAACCAGGTAGTGTCACAGCTGGTGAACCATTATGACACCATTAACCAGGTAGTGTCACAGCTGGTGAACCATTATGACACCATTAACCAGGCAGTGTCACAGCTGGTGAAACATTATGACACCATTAACCAGGTAGTGTCACAGCTGGTGAACCATTATGACACCATTAACCAGGTAGTGTCACAGCTGGTGAACTATTATGACACCATTAACCAGGTAGTGTCACAGCTGGTGAACCATTATGACACCATTAACTAGGCAGTGTCACAGCTGGTGAACCATTATGACACCATTAACTAGGCAGTGTCACAGCTGGTGAACCATTATGACACCATTAATCAGGCAGTGTCACAGCTGGTGAACCATTATGACACCATTAACCAGGCAGTGTCACAGCTGGTGAACCATTATGACACCATTAACCAGGTAGTGTCACAGCTGGTGAACCATTATGACACCATTAACCAGGCAGTGTCACAGCTGGTGAACCATTATGACACCATTAACCAGGCAGTGTCACAGCTGGTGAACCATTATGACACCATTAACCAGGCAGTGTCACAGCTGGTGAACCATTATGACACCATTAACCAGGCAGTGTCACAGCTGGTGAACCATTATGACACCATTAACCAGGCAGTGTCACAGCTGGTGAACCATTATGACACCATTAACCAGGCAGTGTCACAGCTGGTGAACCATTATGACACCATTAACCAGGCAGTGTCACAGCTGGTGAACCATTATGACACCATTAACCAGGCAGTGTCACAGCTGGTGAACCATTATGACACCATTAACCAGGTAGTGTCACAGCTGGTGAACCATTATGACACCATTAACCAGGCAGTGTCACAGCTGGTGAAGCATTATGACACCATTAACCAGACATTGCAGATGTGGTATACACAATGTTTTACAAAGGTATTTGACAAAAGTGGTCATGGAGTGACCACGGAAAATGATGACGTCACTTGTTACAACGAGAGAAAATAGACAAGAGGAATATTCACTTATCTGACAAATAGATCATGGCCTTAGTAACGTAAAACATAATGTCAAGACCCCAAGGCAGGATCCTTGTGCCTTTGTTGTTTCTCATCCTTACTGTAGATAGAGATGAAACCCGCGACAACTTGGTGTCATTATCTGCAGATGATGCAAACATCAGTATATAAATATCTTCAGAAGACACAGAGAACAGACAAGACTTGCAGTGACCACTGAAAAAAAAGTGACATTCATTGGTGACAAATTCCAATTGCTCACACAATTATAAATAGAAACTAAAAAGAGATACGATTTATCAAACACAAGATCACCAAATAGAACGAAACGAAAATGTGAAAGACCTGGGTGTAATAATGTTAGGTGATCTCTCGTTAAGAAACAACCATAAGGAGATGTGTGAGCTGGACAGATGTCAGAGTGGATAACGAGAACCTTCAAAACAAGAGAACCATTGTCATTGTGAAGGCTTACTCAGCCCTGTAATAACTTCAGACAGTATTACTCAGGCTGGCTCCTCCTCAGGAAAATTAATGAATAGAAAAAGAAATAACAGACAAGCATAAACACTTTATTATATAGAAATTTAAAATATAAAACACTTAAATATGAAATATTAATCCTACATTAAAGAAAATGAAAATGAAAAATATAAATATCTGAATTCAACGCTAATATAGGGGTGTCTGGTGTTGGTGACACTTGTTGAAATCGTAGCCGTTGTTGATGTGGGGGGGGTCGCAGGTGTTGGTGACCACCACTGGCTAGTTCTTCACAGAGTATCGCCGTGAGTATTATTCCGATGACAGGAAAGCAGGTTCTTTACCCCTGTAATGATGTGGGGTTACGTCCTGCAATTTCATACAGGTGCACAGGTAATTAAATCCAAAATGGGACATCTCCAGGACGTTAGTCCGCCTCCATTATTTCTTCTCGTTGATTGACAGGTGACCATCTCTGGCATCCAAGAGTAGTGTTGGGAGCTGTGAGTCCAGTGATTTACTGTTTGACCAGAGCCCCACACGTCACCTTTAGGGGGGGGGAGGAGGGAGGGGAAGGGATAGTAGGAGCTAGACTGACCCTACGTTAACAAGCAGCCGGCAATCAAACTATCACTTTCGGGGTGGGGGAGAAAAGGCGGGAATAGCTGGAACTTGACTTACCCTACCTTAACAAGTAGCTGGCAATGAAACTATTGTTACTATATACTCCCTCGCTACTCCTATCTATTGAACTTTTCCCTCACACTCCCCCATACCAAGACTTATAGTCAAGGAGTATAAGAAGAATAGGCGAGGAAAAAGTTCTAACATATGGAAGTCGCGTAAGGCAACAAATCTTCTACTGACTGTCACGACTTAACCAGTCAGAGAAATAATTGGATGAACCATTGATATATACAATATGGAACTTAAAAGCCTGGAGTGCCAATGTCCACCTTAAGAGGCGACTGTTGGTTCCCTTAAAAGTTTCTAGGTATATCAAAGGTTTGTGGTCCGTTTCTAAAATGAATTCTTTTCCCAGCAAATAAAATTTAAGTTTGGAGATACCCCACACAAGGGCCAAACATTCCTTTTCTATGGTGGAGTATCTTGTTTCTGCAGGAAGGAGTTTCCGGCTTAAGAAGCATACAGGAAGGGAGTACCATCATGGTATTGTAGTAGCACTGCACCTAAGCCAGTATTGGAGGCATCAGTTCTTAAACAAAATGTTTTATTAATATCTGGAATCTTAAGTATAGGGTCTTTCGAAAAGATGCTTTTAATCTCATTAAACTTTTCCCGAGCTACGTCGGAAAGTTCAAGAGGTTCCTTCACAGACTTTTTAAGGAAGTCAGATAAGATGCCTGTAAGATCAGTAAGGTTTGGGATAAACCGTGCATAAAAATTTGCAGAACCAAGAAAGCTACGCATGAGCTTCTTGGTTTTGGGAAATTTAAATTCTAATAAAGCTTTGATCTTACTGGGGAGAGGCTGCAGAGAGTTATTACAAAGTATCAGTCCAAGATATCTAATCTTGTTATACCCAAGGAAGCATTTCTTCGGCTTGGCAGTGAGGCCATGTGAGCGTAACCTACGCAAAACTGATGTTAATGTTTGGATATGTTCGCCCCACGTGGATGTCATTACGTAAATGTTATCAAAATAAACTGAAACATTGGGCATATTACCCAAGACCTTTCTCATCAGTCTCATGTAGGTAGCACAGGCAGTTACCAAACCGAAGGGCATAGTTCTATATTGCATCATTCCTTGGTGTGTAGGAAAAGCAGTGTACTGCTTAGAAGGATCTAACATTACTTGATGATAAGCCTGCGCAATATCAATCTCTGAAAAGAAGGAAGCGTTATAAAATTTGTGTAGATCGCTATCTATTAAGGGCATAGGCTCAGCATCCCACCGAGTTATAGCATTAAGGCCTCTGAAGTCAATAGCAAGTCTATATGAATTATCCTCCTTCTTAACCATGACTACTGGTGAACAATATGAAGATACTGAAGGTTCAATGATCTTTAGTTTTAATAATTTGTCTACCTCTCGGTCAAATGCATCCCTAAGGTGAACTGGAACTGGGTATAATTTTCGTTTGATAGGATTGTCCGTCACTAAGTCAATCTTATGGACTACCATGGAGGTAACACCTGGAATATCAGTAAAGACGTCTGAAAAGTTACTCACACATTGAAGTAGTTCATGTCTCTTATGGTCATCCAAAGATTCATTAATATTAATGGTGGTTGCATCCGAGTGGTCAAGAGTTACCAAGTCATGTAGTTCTTCATCATGGTCTAAGTTAGAGGTGTCAATTACACACACCTTACATTCTTCAGTTGTTTTATCAAGTTCGTGTGGAAAAACTAAGTCAAAGTTATTAAGGCAGTTAACCGAATTTCTGAGGTAATATTTCTTAAGGATGTTGATATGATAAAGCTTAGGTTTCCCCTTGACTTCTATGAGGTGGTCAACTTTCCCACAAATTTTTAATACTTTATATGGACCTTTCCATGCTACTAATAATTTATTTGACTTGATAGGCAAAAGTACAAGAACTTCATCTCCTACTTTAAAACTTCTCCTCTGACTTTTGGAATCAAAATAGGTTTTGTACTGGTCCATTGACAAGCTTAGGTTTTTCGAAACTATGTCAGAGGTCTCCTCAGGTTTGGATCTAAGGTCAAGGAGAAGCTGGTAAGAAGACTGAACCTCAGCATTTACCTCCTCATTAGTCCATAAGTCATGAAGGATGGACAGTGGGCCTCTGGCCTGTCTACCATAGAGAAGTTCAAAAGGTGAAAACCCCAAAGAGTCACTGGGAACTTCCCTCATGGCAAACAAAGCACAGGGTAGGTAACGATGCCACTCCTTAGGTTTAAGGGAGCAAAGTTTCCTTAAAATGGACTTGAGAATCGCATGCTGGCGCTCAATCCTCCCATTACAGCTGGGATGATAGGGTGTGGTGAAGAGAGGTTTCACTCCCAGAAGTTGGTATAGATGTTGCATTAAGTCAGATGTGAATTGTGTCCCACGGTCAGACAAAATTTCTCTAGGGATGCCCACTCTGGAGAAGATGGACAAAAGGGCCTCAGCCACCTCTGTAGTAGTTATGGTCTTTAAGGGAACGGCTTCAGGGAAACTCGAAGCATAATCAACTAATGTTAATATATATCTATGTCCCCCAGATGAAAGTGGAGATAAAGGACCAACGATGTCAATAGCTACTCTTTCAAATGGTACCGTAAAGATAGGCATTTTGACCGTAGGTACTCGCCTGGTACCTCGGGAGGATGACAGTTGGCAAACTTTACATGATCTACAATAGGTAGTGACATCTGAGGACATTTTTGGCCAAAAATAGGTTTCCCTAATTTTATTTAAGGTTTTACGATGCGAGAAATGTCCGGCCACTGGCAGGTCATGAGCCATTTTAAGAACAGTCTCTCTACATTGACTTGGAACAACTAAGATGGAATAGTCTATCTCATCTGAATTTAATTTGAATACTGACTTGTACAAGATATCTTTTATATATTCAAATTTATATGAAAAGTTTTTCCTTTGGATAACTTGATTTTGTTTAGCGGCATTATGGCAATTCTGAAGAGAAGGGCAATTACGTTGTAAATTGACAAAGGAGTCCTTCGATACATCTAAAGGCTTAAAGTCAGGGAAAATCAAAGGATGGACAGTAGGAGAAACCTGGGCTTTGGTCTGAGCCCTAGTCAAGACATTTATGGTATCGGAGGTGATATCCTCACTTTCATCTAACAAGTGAACCGGTGATCCTACTACCTCGCTTTCGAGAGTAGCATCACTGGTTTTTAATACCACATGAATCTCACGAGACATTGTCTCATCTGAACTTTCGAGGGAAAAAAGGCGGGAATAGCTGGAGCTTGACTGACCCTACCTTAACAAGTAGCCGGCAATGAAACTATTGTTACTATATACTCCCTCGCTACTCCTATCTATTGAACTTTTCCCTCACAGTCATTGATGAAGCTGTTCAACTTGACTATTGTTCAGCGTTGACGGTACCGTTTAAGGCAGAAGTATCACAGCTGCAAGACTTGTTAACATTATTTACAGCCTCCATAAAGCTAATGGGAATCATGGTGATACAGGTCAAGCATCATGGTGATGCAGGTCAAGCATCATGGTGATGCAGGTCAAGGATCATGGTGATGCAGGTCAAGGATCATGGTGATAAAGGTCAAGGATCGTGGTGATGCAGGTCAAGCATCATGGTGATGCAGGTCAAGCATCATTGTGATGCAGGTCAAGCATCATGGTGATGCAGGTCAAGCATCATTGTGATGCAGGTCAAGCATCATGGTGATGCAGGTCAAGCATCATGGTGATGCAGGTCAAGCATCATGGTGATGCAGGTCAAGCATCATGGTGATGCAGGTCAAGCATCATGGTGATGCAGGTCAAGCATCATGGTGATGCAGGTCAAGCATTGTGGTGATGCAGGTCAAGCATCATGGTGATGCAGGTCAAGCATCATGGTGATGCAGGTCAAGCATCATGGTGATGCAGGTCAAGCATCATGGTGATGCAGGTCAAGCATCATGGTGATGCAGGTCAAGGATCATGGTGATGCAGGTCAAGGATCATGGTGATAAAGGTCAAGGATCATGGTGATGCAGGTCAAGCATCATGGTGATGCAGGTCAAGCATCATGGTGATGCAGGTCAAGCATCATGGTGATGCAGGTCAAGCATCATGGTGATGCAGGTCAAGCATCATGGTGATGCAGGTCAAGCATCATGGTGATGCAGGTCAAGCATTGTGGTGATGCAGGTCAAGCATCATGGTGATGCAGGTCAAGCATCATGGTGATGCAGGTCAAGCATCATGGTGATGCAGGTCAAGCATCATGGTGATGCAGGTCAAGCATCATGGTGATGCAGGTCAAGGATCATGGTGATGCAGGTCAAGGATCATGGTGATAAAGGTCAAGGATCATGGTGATGCAGGTCAAGCATCATGGTGATGCAGGTCAAGCATCATGGTGATGCAGGTCAAGCATCATGGTGATGCAGGTCAAGCATCATGGTGATGTAGGTCAAGCATCATGGTGATGCAGGTCAAGCATCATGGTGATGCAGGTCAAGCATCATGGTGATGCAGGTCAAGCATCATGGTGATGCAGGTCAAGCATCATGGTGATGCAGGTCAAGCATCATGGTGATGCAGGTCAAGCATCATGGTGATGCAGGTCAAGGATCATGGTGATGCAGGTCAAGGATCATGGTGATAAAGGTCAAGGATCATGGTGATGCAGGTCAAGCATCATGGTGATGCAGGTCAAGCATCATGGTGATGCAGGTCAGGCATCATGGTGATGCAGGTCAAGTATCAGGGTGATACAGGTCGAGCATCATGGTGATGCAGGTCAAGGATCATGGTGATACAGGTCAAGGATCATGGTAGTACAGGTCAAGGATCATGATGGTACAGGTCAAGCATCATGGTGATACAGGTCAAGGATCATGGTGATACAGGTCAAGGATCATGGTGATGCAGGTCAAGGATCATGGTGATACAGGTCAAGGATCATGGTAGTACAGGTCAAGGATCATGATGGTACAGGTCAAGCATCATGGTGATACAGGTCAAGGATCATGGTGATACAGGTCAAGGATCATGGTGATGCAGGTCAAGGATCATGGTGATACAGGTCAAGGATCATGGTAGTACAGGTCAAGGATCATGATGGTACAGGTCAAGCATCATGGTGATACAGGTCAAGGATCATGGTGATACAGGTCAAGGATCATGGTGATGCAGGTCAAGGATCATGGTGATACAGGTCAAGCATCATTGTGATGCAGGTCAAGCATCATGGTGATACAGGTCAAGGATCATGGTGACACAGGTCAAGGATCATGGTGACACAGGTCAAGGATCATGGTGATACAGGTCAAGGATCATGGTGATACAGGTCAAGGATCATGGTGACACAGGTCAAGGATCATGGTGACACAGTCAAGGATCATGGTAACACAGGTCAAGGATCATGGTGATGCAGGTCAAGGATCATGGTGATACAGGTCAAGGATCATGGTGACACAGGTCAAGGATCATGGTGACACAACCTCAACCAGTCATTAATAAATGCCTGTAATTCAGTCGTAGAACAGTGGATTTTTGTACGTATTTACAATGTAAATACGGGTCAGCACTGCCGTGATGCAAGACCCAAGTGGTGGTGGTGGTTGGTGGTACTCGCCTGTTGTTGCAGGGGTCGAGTCTCAGCTCCTGACCCCGCCTCTGCTACTGGATGGCTTTCCTCTCCTGGCTGAGTCAGCCCTGTCATACCTATTTTTAAAGTTATGGATAGATCCTGCCTCTACCATTTTGTTGTCTAGGTCGTTTCATTTCTTAAGCACACTAAGGCTGAATAAATACTTCCTAACATCCCTGTGACTCATCTCTGTGTTCAGTGTCCACCTTGATCCTTGTTTTTCCTCTCCGCTGGAAGTGTGTGTCTGTCCATACTGGGTCAGGTTTGTCAGGAAACACGACAAATATTTCCTGATGTGAGTCTTAGTCATATGATGACTCACAGCTGGAGCTTTTGGTTATCTGACCGATGCCTTTCGCTGGCTTACCCCTCCACCTCTTTAAAAAATTATTATTTATTATTATAACCATTTTGTCCATGCTATAAGTGCTGGGCTGTTTTGTACCTTGTTAAGTCACCTGTGCTGGGCTGTTTTGTACCTTGTTAAGTCACCTGTGCTGGGCTGTTTTGTACCTTGTTAAGTCACCTGTGCTGGGCTGTTTTGTACCTTGTTAAGTCACCTGTGCTGGGCTGTTTTGTACCTTGTTAAGTCACCTGTGCTGGGCTGTTTTGTACCTTGTTAAGTCACCTGTGCTGGGCTGTTTTGTACCTTGTTAAGTCACCTGTGCTGGGCTGTTTTGTACCTTGTTAAGTCACCTGTGCTGGGCTGTTTTGTACCTTGTTAAGTCACCTGTGCTGGGCTGTTTTGTACCTTGTTAAGTCACCTGTGCTGGGCTGTTTTGTACCTTGTTAAGTCACCTGTGCTGGGCTGTTTTGTACCTTGTTAAGTCACCTGTGCTGGGCTGTTTTGTACCTTGTTAAGTCACCTGTGCTGGGCTGTTTTGTACCTTGTTAAGTCACCTGTGCTGGGCTGTTTTGTACCTTGTTAAGTCACCTGTGCTGGGCTGTTTTGTACCTTGTTAAGTCACCTGTGCTGGGCTGTTTTGTACCTTGTTAAGTCACCTGTGCTGGGCTGTTTTGTACCTTGTTAAGTCACCTGTGCTGGGCTGTTTTGTACCTTGTTAAGTCACCTGTGCTGGGCTGTTTTGTACCTTGTTAAGTCACCTGTGCTGGGCTGTTTTGTACCTTGTTAAGTCACCTGTGCTGGGCTGTTTTGTACCTTGTTAAGTCACCTGTGCTGGGCTGTTTTGTACCTTGTTAAGTCACCTGTGCTGGGCTGTTTTGTACCTTGTTAAGTCACCTGTGCTGGGCTGTTTTGTACCTTGTTAAGTCACCTGTGCTGGGCTGTTTTGTACCTTGTTAAGTCACCTGTGCTGGGCTGTTTTGTACCTTGTTAAGTCACCTGTGCTGGGCTGTTTTGTACCTTGTTAAGTCACCTGTGCTGGGCTGTTTTGTACCTTGTTAAGTCACCTGTGCTGGGCTGTTTTGTACCTTGTTAAGTCACCTGTGCTGGGCTGTTTTGTACCTTGTTAAGTCACCTGTGCTGGGCTGTTTTGTACCTTGTTAAGTCACCTGTGCTGGGCTGTTTTGTACCTTGTTAAGTCACCTGTGCTGGGCTGTTTTGTACCTTGTTAAGTCACCTGTGCTGGGCTGTTTTGTACCTTGTTAAGTCACCTGTGCTGGGCTGTTTTGTACCTTGTTAAGTCACCTGTGCTGGGCTGTTTTGTACCTTGTTAAGTCACCTGTGCTGGGCTGTTTTGTACCTTGTTAAGTCACCTGTGCTGGGCTGTTTTGTACCTTGTTAAGTCACCTGTGCTGGGCTGTTTTGTACCTTGTTAAGTCACCTGTGCTGGGCTGTTTTGTACCTTGTTAAGTCACCTGTGCTGGGCTGTTTTGTACCTTGTTAAGTCACCTGTGCTGGGCTGTTTTGTACCTTGTTAAGTCACCTGTGCTGGGCTGTTTTGTACCTTGTTAAGTCACCTGTGCTGGGCTGTTTTGTACCTTGTTAAGTCACCTGTGCTGGGCTGTTTTGTACCTTGTTAAGTCACCTGTGCTGGGCTGTTTTGTACCTTGTTAAGTCACCTGTGCTGGGCTGTTTTGTACCTTGTTAAGTCACCTGTGCTGGGCTGTTTTGTACCTTGTTAAGTCACCTGTGCTGGGCTGTTTTGTACCTTGTTAAGTCACCTGTGCTGGGCTGTTTTGTACCTTGTTAAGTCACCTGTGCTGGGCTGTTTTGTACCTTGTTAAGTCACCTGTGCTGGGCTGTTTTGTACCTTGTTAAGTCACCTGTGCTGGGCTGTTTTGTACCTTGTTAAGTCACCTGTGCTGGGCTGTTTTGTACCTTGTTAAGTCACCTGTGCTGGGCTGCCATCTGGTGGGGTCATCTTCAACTCTGCTATGAACCTTCCTAATAAATACCCACAAATTGGTTTAACAAGGCAGGTAAACAAACATTTGCACATATTTATTACAAAACACTACGATCTTAAAACCTTGTAATAGATATGTCCTAGTGTTTGTTTACGTCTCTCTCCTCATATTTCAGACGTACCTCAGGACCTCATACTTCAGACGTACCCCAGGACCACATACTTCAGACGCACCTCAGGACCTCATATTTCAGACATACCTCAGGACCTCATATTTCAGACGTACCCCAGGACCACATACTTCAGACGTACCTCAGGACCTCATATTTCAGACGTACCCCAGGACCTCATAGTTCAGACATACCTCAGGACCTCATATTTCAGACGTACCCCAGGACCTCATAGTTCAGACATACCTCAGGACCTCATATTTCAGACGTACCCCAGGACCTCATAGTTCAGACATACCTCAGGACCTCATATTTCAGACGTACCCCAGGACCTCATAGTTCAGACGTACCTCAGGACCTCATATTTCAGACGTACCTCAGGACCTCATAGTTCAGACATACCCCAGGACCTCATATTTCAGACGTACCCCAGGACCTCATAGTTCAGACGTACCCCAGGACCTCATAGTTCAGACGTACCCCAGGACCTCATAGTTCAGACGTACCCCAGGACCTCATAGTTCAGACATACCCCAGGACCTACATAGTTCAGACATACCCAGGACCTCATAGTTCACACATACCATAGGACCTCATAGTTCAGACATGCTTCAGGACCTCATAGTTCAGACATGCTTCAGGACCTCATAGTTCACACATACCCCAGGACCTCATAGTTCAGACATGCTTCAGGACCTCATAGTTCAGACATACCCCAGGACCTCATAGTTCAAACATACCCCACGACCTCATAGTTCAGACATACCTCAGGACCTCATAGTTCAGACGTCCCCAAGGACCTCATAGTTCAGACATACCTCAGGACCTCATAGTTCAGACATACTTCAGGACCTGATAGTTCAGACATACCTCAGGACCTCATAGTTCAGACATACTTCAGGACCTCATAGTTCAGACATACCCCAGGACCTCATAGTTCAAACATACCCCAGGACCTCATAGTTCAGACATACCTCAGGACCTCATAGTTCAGACATACCTCAGGACCTCATAGTTCAGACATACCCCAGGACCTCATAGTTCAGACATACTTCAGGACCTCATAGTTCAGACATACCTCAGGACCTCATAGTTCAGACATACTTCAGGACCTCATAGTTCAGACATACCCCAGGACCTCATAGTTCAAACATACCCCAGGACCTCATAGTTCAGACATACCTCAGGACCTCATAGTTCAGACATACCTCAGGACCTCATAGTTCAGACATACCCCAGGACCTCATAGTTCAGACATACCCCAGGACCTCATAGTTCAGACATACCTCAGGACCTCATAGTTCAGACATACCTCAGGACCTCATAGTTCAGACATACCTCAGGACCTCATAGTTCAGACATACCTCAGGACCTCATAGTTCAGACATACCCCAGGACCTCATAGTTCAGACATACCTCAGGACCTCATAGTTCAGACATACCTCAGGACCTCATAGTTCAGACATACTCCAGGACCTCATAGTTTAGACATACCTCAGGACCTCATAGTTCAGACATACCTCAGGACCTCATAGTTCAGACATACCCCAGGACCTCAGGACCGTCAGGACCTCATAGTTCAGACATACCCCAGGACCTCATAGTTCAGACATACCCCAGGACCTCATAGTTCAGACATACTTCAGGACCTCATAGTTCAGACATACCTCAGGACCTCATAGTTCAGACATACCTCAGGACCTCATAGTTCAGAAATACCTCAGGACCTCATAGTTCAGACATACCTCAGGACCTCATAGTTCAGACATAAATCAGGACCTCATAGTTCAGACATACCTCAGGACCTCATAGTTCAGACATACTTCAGGACCTCATAGTTCAGACATACCTCAGGACCTCATAGTTCAGACATACTTCAGGACCTCATAGCTCAGACATACCCTAGAACCTCATAGTTCAGACATACCCCATGACCTCATAATTCAGACATACCCCAGGACCTCATAGTTCAGACATACCCCAGGACCTCATAGTTCACACGTACCCCAGGACCTCATAGTTCAGACATACCCTAGGACCTCATAGTTCAGACATACCCCAGGACCTCATAGTTCAGACATACCCCAGGACCTCATAGCTCAAACATACCCCAGGACCTCATAGTTCAGACATACCCCAGGACCTCATAGTTCAGACATACCCCAGGACCTCATAGTTCAAACATACCCCAGGACCTCATATTTCAGACATACCCCAAGACCTCATAATTCAGACATACCCCAAGACCTCATAGTTCAGACGTACCACAGGACCTCTTAGTTCAGACATACCTCAGGACCTCATAGTTCAGACATACCCCAGGACCTCATAGTTCAGACGTACCCCAGGGCCTCATAGTTCAGACATACCTCAGGACCTCATAGTTCAGACATACCCCAGGACCTCATAGTTCAGACATACCCCAGGACCTCATAGTTCAGACGTACCCCAGGACCTCATAGTTCAAACATACCTCAGGACCTCATAGTTCAGACATGCTTCAGGATCTCATAGATCAGACATACCCCATGACCTCATAGTTCAGACATACTTCAGGACCTCATAGTTGAGACATACCCCAGGACCTCATAGTTCAGACATGCTTCAGGATCTCATAGATCAGACATACCCCATGACCTCATAGTTCAGACATACTTCAGGACCTCATAGTTGAGACATACCCCAGGACCTCATAGTTCAGACATACCCCAGGACCTCATAGTTCAGACATACCCCGGGACCTCATAGTTCAGACATACCTCAGGACCTCATAGTTCAGACGTACCCCAGGACCTCATAGTTCAGACATACCTCAGGACCTCATAGTTCAGACATGCTTCAGGACCTCATAGTTCAGACATACCCCAGGACCTCATAGTTCAGACATACTTCAGGACCTTATAGTTCAGACGTACCCCAGGACCTCATAGTTCAGACGTACCCCAGGACCTCATAGTTCAGACATGCTTCAGGACCTCATAGTTCAGACATACCTCAGGACCTCATAGTTCAGACATACTTCAGGACCTCATAGTTCAGACATACCCCAGGACCTCATAGTTCAGACATACCCCAGGACCTCATAGTTTAGACGTACCTCAAGACCTCATAGTTCAGACATACTTCAGGACCTCATAGTTCAGACATACCTCAGGACCTCATAGTTCAGACATACCCCAGGACCTCATAGTTCAGACATACCCCAGGACCTCATAGTTCAGACATACCTCCGGACCTCATAGTTCAGACATACACCAGGACCTCATAGTTCAGACGTACCTCAGGACCTCATAGTTCAGACATACTTCAGGACCTCATAGTTCAGACATACCCCAGGACCTCATAGTTCAGACGTACCTCAGGACCTCATAGTTCAGACATACCTCAGGACCTCATAGGTCAGACTTCAGGACATCATAGTTCAGACATACCCCAGGACCTCATAGTTCAGACATACCCCAGGACCTCATAGTTCAGACATGCTTCAGGACCTCATAGTTCTGACGTACCTCAGGACCTCATAGTTCAGACATACTTCAGGACCTCATAGTTCAGACATACTTCAGGACCTCATAGTTCAGACATACCCCAGGACCTCATAGTTCAGACATACCCCAGGACCTCATAGTTCAGACGTACCCCAGGACCTCATAGTTCAGACATACCCCAGGACCTCATAGTTCAGACATTCCTCAGGACCTCATGGTTCAGATGTACCTCAGGACCTCATAGTTCAGTCATACTTCAGGACCTCATAGTTCAGACGTACCTCAAGACCTCATAGCTCAGACATACTTCAGGACCTCATAGTTCAGACATACCTCAGTACCTCATAGTTCAGACATACCTCAGGACCTCATAGTTCAGACATACTTCAGGACCTCATAGTTCAGACATACCCCAGGACCTCATAGTTCAGACATACCCCAGGACCTCATAGTTTAGATGTACCTCAAGACCTCATAGTTCAGACATACTTCAGGACCTCATAGTTCAGACATACCTCAGGACCTCATAGTTCAGACATACCCCATGACCTCATAGTTCAGACATACCTCAGGACCTCATAGTTCAGACATACCTCAGGACCTCATAGTTCAGACATACCTCAGGACCTCATAGTTCAGACGTACTTCAGGACCTCATAGATCAGACATACCCCAGGACCTCATAATTCAGACATACCCCAGGACCTCATAGTTCAGACGTACCTCAAGACCTCATAGTTCAGACATACTTCAGGACCTCATAGTTCAGACATACCTCAGGACCTCATAGTTCAGACATACCTCAGGACCTCATAATTCAGACATACCCCAGGACCTCATTGTAGACAGCCTGTACTGTCAGAACACACAGCCTAGCCGTCTTCTCTGACTAGTTCATATTTCGCGGCATTTAGGTGCTGCCCTCTGTAGGCTCACCCAGGTCAGTGGGAGGCTCAGCCCAGCCGCTCTCACTCCTAGGCCGACCGACTTGATAGACACAAGTGCTCCCCCTCCACGGACTGGCTCGCGGTCACTCCCTCACACTGCCCGTTGTTTACTCACTCCTACCAATTAAAGCCAAACTAGTCCACGGCCGTATCATTGCTACCTACGCTACCTTCATCGGCACTAAACTGCTGTTCAGCAGAAGAACAGTAATAACATCATAGTTCAGACATACCTCAGGACCTCATAGTTCAGACATACCTCAGGACCTCATAGTTGAGACATACTCCAGGACCTCATAGTTCAGACGTACCTCAGGACCTCATAGTTCAGACATACCTCAGGACCTCATAGTTCAGACATACCTCAGGACCTCATAGTTCAGACATACCTCAGGACCTCATAGTTCAGATACCTCAGGACCTCATAGTTCAGACATACCTCAGGACCTCATAGTTCAGACATACCTCAGGACCTCATAGTTCAGACATACCTCAGGACCTCATAGTTCAGACATACCTCAGGACCTCATAGTTCAGACATGCCCCAGGACCTCATAGTTCAGACATACCCCAGGACCTCATAGTTCAGACGTACCTCAGGACCTCATAGTTCAGACATACCTCAGGACCTCATAGTTCAGACATACCTCAGGACCTCATAGTTCAGACATACCTCAGGACTTC
Organism: Cherax quadricarinatus; assembly: GCF_038502225.1. Taxonomy (NCBI): domain Eukaryota; kingdom Metazoa; phylum Arthropoda; class Malacostraca; order Decapoda; family Parastacidae; genus Cherax; species Cherax quadricarinatus. The sequence goes on from NC_091349.1 coordinate 257,246, forward strand.
ATAGTTCAGACATACCTCAGGACCTCATAGTTCAGACATACCTCAGGACCTCATAGTTCAGACATACCTCAGGACCTCATAGTTCAGACATACCTCAGGACCTCATAGTTCAGACATACCTCAGGACCTCATAGTTCAGACATACCTCAGGACCTCATAGTTCAGACATACCCCAGGACCTCATAGTTCAGACATACCTCAGGACCTCATAGTTCAGACATACCTCAGGACCTCATAGTTCAGACATACCTCAGGACCTCATAGTTCAGACATACCTCAGGACCTCATAGTTCAGACATACCTCAGGACCTCATAGTTCAGACATTCTTCAGGACCTCATAGTTCAGACATTCTTCAGGACCTCATAGTTCAGACATACCCCAGGACCTCATAATTCAGACATACCCCAGGACCTCATAGTTCAGACGTACCTCAGGACCTCAAAATTCAGACATACCCCAGGACCTCATAGTTCAGACATACCCCAGGACCTCATAGTTCAGACATACCTCAGGGCAGGGCCTCATAATTCAGACGTACCCCAGAACCTCAGTTCAGACATACCCCAGGACCTCATAGTTCAGACATACCCCAGGACCTCATAGTTCAGACATACCTCAGGACCTCATAGTTCAGACATACTTCAGGACCTCATAGTTCAGACATACCTCTGGACCTCATAGTTCAGACATACCCCAGGACCTCATAGTTCAGACATACCCCAGGACCTCATAGTTCAGACATACCCCAGGACCTCATAGTTCAGACATGCCTCAGGACCTCATAGTTCAGACGTACCTCAGGACCTCATAGTTCAGACATACCTCAGGACCTCATAGTTCAGACATACCTCAGGACCTCATAGTTCAGACATACCTCATTACCTCATAGTTCAGACATACCTCAGGACCTCATAGTTCAGACATACCCCTGGACCTCATAGTTCAGACGTACCTCAGGACCTCATAGTTCAGACATACCTCAGGACCTCATAGTTCAGACATACCCCAGGACCTCATAGTTCAGACATACCCCAGGACCTCATAGTTCAGACATACCTCAGGACCTCATAGTTCAGACATACCCCAGGACCTCGTAGTTCAGACATACCTCAGGACCTCATAGTTCAGACATACCTCAGGACCTCATAGTTCAGACGTACCTCAGGACCTCATAGTTCAGACATGCCGCAGGACCTCATAGTTCAGACATAGCCCAGGACCTCATAGTTCAGACATACCCCAGGACCTCATAGTTCAGACGTACCTCAGGACCTCATAGTTCAGACATACCTCAGGACCTCATAGTTCAGACGTACCTGAGGACCTCATAGTTCAGACATACCTCAGGACCTCATAGTTCAGACATACCTCAGGACCTTATAGTTCAGACGTACCCCAGGACCTCATTGTTCAGACATACCTCAGGACCTCATAGTTCAGACATACCCCAGGACCTCATAGTTCAGACATACCTGAGGACCTCATAGTTCAGACATACCTCAGGACCTCATAGTTCAGACATACCTCAGGACCTCATAGTTCAGACATACCTCAGGATCTCATAGTTCAGACGTACCTCAGGACCTCATAGTTCAGACATACCTCAGGACCTCATAGTTCAGACGTACCTCAGGACCTCATAGTTCAGACATACCTCAGGACCTCATAGTTCAGACATACCCCAGGACCTCATAGTTCAGACATACCCCAGGACCTCATAGTTCAGACATACCCCAGGACCTCATAGTTCAGACGTACCTCAGGACCTCATAGTTCAGACATACCTCAGGACCTCATAGTTCAGATGTACCTGAGGACCTCTTAGTTCAGACATACCTCAGGACCTCATAGTTCAGACATACCTCAGGACCTTATAGTTCAGACATACCTCAGGACCTCATAGTTCAGACATACCTCAGGACCTCATAGTTCAGACATACCTCAGGACCTCATAGTTCAGACATACCTCAGGACCTCATAGTTCAGACATACCTCAGGACCTCATAGTTCAGACATACCTCAGGACCTCATAGTTCAGACATACATCAGGACCTCATAGTTCAGACATACCTCAGGACCTTATAGTTCAGACATACCTCAGGACCTCATAGTTCAGACATACCTCAGGACCTCATAGTTCAGACATACCTCAGGACCTCATAGTTCAGACGTACCTGAGGACCTCATAGTTCAGACATACCTCAGGACCTCATAGTTCAGACATACCTCAGGACCTCATAGTTCAGACATACCTCAGGACCTCATAGTTCAGACATACCTCAGGATCTCATAGTTCAGACGTACCTCAGGACCTCATAGTTCAGACATACCTCAGGACCTCATAGTTCAGACGTACCTCAGGACCTCATAGTTCAGACATACCCCAGGACCTCATAGTTGAGACATACCCCAGGACCTCATAGTTCAGACATACCAGGAGACGAGTGCCCTTGTTAACCTGTTTTTGTCAGTGTTGTTAACATTGTTTATCAGATGTGGGCTCCATATATATATAGGAGATAATATAAGGACACTAAGTAGGGACCATCAGCAGATCCTCCACAAAAGTTACAAAACTCCCATGCTACTGAATCTAAGTTCAGCATAGGAAAAACCCGACTGTGACAATACACAGAAACCAGTACAAAATTAGGTCAGAAGCTATAGCTAAGGACCTGAGATGCTCGGAGTGTCTAAGCGACACACAACCTCAGTACAACGTCGAAAATCAATAAGTCTATACAATGTTCTGTGGACAGAGTTCTACAGAACTAACAAGAATAATGAGACAGACAATCTGTCCAACCACCAAGCGAGTCTAGAGCAGACTGAATACTTCACGAGAGGTGAGGACACACCCCCCCTCGATCACGTGATAGCCCTGTGGACAGCACAGCTCAGAAGCCGGCAGTATAACGAGCGACAAGCGATAATTACAGTAGTTTGACAATCAAGACTTGAACTGAGCACATATTATGTACATCCTAACAATATAAGTCAAATAAGAATATAAAGCAATATATTTACGATTTGGCTATTATCGCAAATATAAGCAATATAAAATTATATGAAAAGATAATATACATTATATATATACGTAATCATTGTAACCCATTCAGGGGTTGCAACAGTGGTGCTGTATACTCCAGGATGTTGTATGTAGTATTGTAAAGGATGTGTTGTTGAACTTCATGAAAGTTACCATTAAACCCGCCAGTCTGGTGTTTGCTACAGGTGTTAGTCTGTTAATGTGCGCCTCAGGTGATATGTTCGGAACTGTGCTCACCCCGAGGTCCATCTCTATCAGCCAAGTTTGCAGCCTTTGTCCTCCGAGTCTGTGGTCTTTGTTCTTCCCCGATTTCATAGTTTTGCTTTTGCTGGGGTTAAATTCTAACAGCCATTTCTCAGGCTTATCCTCCAGATTGTTAATGTCTCCTGGTCTGCTACTACTGTTTGTATTCCCATTACTTGTATGTGATGGTGGTGACGGTGACGGTTGATAGTGGTGGTGGTTGTTATTGGTGGTAGTTGGTGGCGGCGGTGGTGGTGGTTGTTGGTGGCGACGGTGGTGGTGGTTGTTGGTGGCGACGGTGGTAGTGGTTGTTGGTGGTGGTTGTTGGTGGTGGTTGTTGGTAGTGGTGGTAGTTGTTGGTGGTGATGGTTGAAGTCGTGGTTGTTGGTGGTAGTTGGTGGCGGCGGTGGTGGTGGTTGTTGGTGGTAGTTGGTGGCGGTGATGGGTGAAGTGGTGGTTGTTGGTGACGGTGATGGTTTTTGATGGTGGTAGTTGTTGGTGGTGATGGTTGAAGTGGTTGTTGGTGGTGACGGTGATGGTTGTTGATGGTGGTAGTTGTTGGTGGTGACGGTGATGGTTGTTGACGGTGATGGTTGTTGGTGGTGACGGTGATGGTTGTTGGTGGTGACGGTGATGGTTGTTGGTGGTGGTAGTTGGTGACGGTGATGGTTGTTGGTGGCGGTGATGGTTGTTGGTGGTGGTAGTTGTTGGTGGTGATGGTTGAAGTGGTGGTTGTTGGTGGTGACGGTGATGGTGGTAGTTGTTGGTGGTGATGGTTGAAGTGGTGGTTGTTGGTAGTGACGGTGATGGTTGTTGATGGTGGTAGTTGTTGGTGGTGATGGTTGAAGTGGTGGTTGTTGGTGGCGATGATTGTTGAAGTGGTGGTTGTTGGTGGTGGCGGTGATGGTTATTGATGGTGGTAGTTGTTGGTGGTGACGGTGATGGTTGGTGGTGGTAATTGGTGACGGTGATGGTTGTTGATGGTGGTAGTTGGTGACGGTGATGGTTGTTGTTGGTGGTAGTTGGTGGCGGTGATGGTTGTTGGTGGTGGTAGTTGGTGACGGTGATGGTTGTTGATGGTGGTAGTTGGTGACGGTGATGGTTGTTGGTGGTTGATGGTGGTGGTAGTTGGTGACGGTGATGGTTGTTGATGGTGGTAGTTGGTGGCGGTGATGGTTGTTGGTGGTGGTAGTTGGTGGTGGTTGAAGTGGTGGTTGTTGGTGACGGTGATGGTGGTAGTTGGTGGCGGCGATGGCTGAAGTGACGGTTGAAGTGGTGGTTGTTGGTGACGGTGATGGTTGTTGATGGTGGTAGTTGGTGACGGTGATGGTTGAAGTGGTGGTTGTTGGTGGTGGTAGTTGGTGGCGATGATGGTTGTTGGTGGTGGTGATGGTGGTAGTTGGTGACGGTGATGGTTGTTGACGGTGGTAGTTGGTGGCGGTGATGGCTGAAGTGGTGACGGTGATGGTTGTTGATGGTGGTAGTTGGTGGCGGTGATGGTTCTTGGTGGTGGTTGTTGGTGACGGTGATGGTTGAAGTGGTGGTTGTTGGTGACGGTGATGGTTGAAGTGGTTGTTGTTGGTGACGGTGATGGTTGAAGTGGTGGTTGTTGATGGTGGTAGTTGGTGGCGGTGATGGTTGTTGGTGGTGATTGTTGGTGGTGATGGTGGTAGTTGGTGACGGTGATGGTTGTTGGTGGTGGTAGTTGGTGACGGTGATGGTTGAAGTGGTGGTGGTTGGTGGTGACGGTGATGGTTGTTGATGGTGGTAGTTGGTGGCGGTGATGGTTGTTGGTGGTGGTAGTTGGTGGCGGTGATGGTTGAAGTGGTGGTTGTTGGTGGTGACGGTGATGGTTGTTGGTGATGGTAGTTGGTGGCGGTGATGGCTGAAGTGGTGACGGTGATGGTTGTTGATGGTGGTAGTTGGTGGCGGTGATGGTTGTTGGTGGTGGTAGTTGGTGGCGGTGATGGTTGAAGTGGTGGTGGTTGGTGGTGACGGTGATGGTTGTTGGTGGTGGTAGTTGGTGGCGGTGATGGCTGAAGTGGTGACGGTGATGGTTGTTGATGGTGGTAGTTGGTGGCGGTGATGGTTGTTGGTGGTGGTAGTTGGTGGCGGTGATGGTTGAAGTGGTGGTTGTTGGTGGTGACGGTGATGGTTGTTGATGGTGGTAGTTGGTGAGGATTATGGTTGTTGGTGGTAGTAGATGGTGATGGTTGAAGTGGTGGTTGTTGGTGGTGACGGTGATGGTTGTTGATGGTGGTAGTTGGTATCGGTGATAGTTGAAGTGGTGGTTGTTGGTGGTGACAGTGATGGTTGTTGATGGTGGTAGTTGGTGGCGGTGATGGTTGAAGCGGTGGTTGTTGGCGATGGTGGTGGTGGTTGTTGGTAGTAGTGGTGGTGGTGGTAGTGATGGTGGTTGTTGGTAGTAGTGGTGGTGGTGGTAGTGATGGTGGTTGTTGGTAGTAGTGGTGGTGGTGGTGGTAGTGATGGTGGTTGTTGGTAGTAGTGGTAGTGATGGTGATTGTTGGTAGTGGTGGTGGTAGTGATGGTGGTTGTTGGTAGTAGTGGTGGTGGTGGTAGTGATGGTGGTTGTTGGTAGTTGTGGTGGTGGTGGTGGTAGTGATGGTGGTTGTTGGTAGTAGTGGTGGTAGTGATGGTGGTTGTTGGTAGTAGTGGTGGTGGTGGTAGTGATGGTGGTTGTTGGTAGTTGTGGTGGTGGTGGTGGTAGTGATGGTTGTTGGTAGTAGTGGTGGTGGTGGTAGTGATGGTGGTTGTTGGTAGTAGTGGTGGTGGTGGTAGTGATGGTGGTTGGTAGTAGTGGTGGTGGTGGTAATGATGGTGGTTGTTGGTAGTAGTGGTGGTGGTAGTGATGGTGGTTGTTGGTAGTAGTGGTGGTGGTGGTAGTGATGGTGGTTGTTGGTAGTGGTGGGGGTAGTGATGGTGGTTGGTAGTAGTGGTGGTGGTAGTAGTGGTTGTTGGTAGTAGTAGTGGTGGTGGTGGTGGTGGTAGTGATGGTGGTTGTTGGTAGTAGTGGTGGTAGTGATGGTGGTTGTTGGTAGTAGTAGTGGTGGTGGTGGTAGTGATGGTGGTTGTTGGTAGTAGTGGTGGTGCTGGTAGTGATGGTGGTTGTTGGTAGTAGTGGTGGTGCTGGTAGTGATGGTGGTTGTTGGTAGTGGTAGTGGTAGTGATGGTGGTTGTTGGTAGTAGTGGTAGTGATGGTGGTTGTTGGTAGTGGTGGTGGTAGTGATGGTGGTTGTTGGTAGTAGTGGTGGTGGTGGTAGTGATAGTGGTTGTTGGTAGTAGTGGTGGTGGTAGTGATGGTGGTTGTTGGTAGTAGTGGTGGTGGTAGTGGTGGTGGTAGTGATGGTGGTTGTTGGTAGTAGTGGTGGTGCTGGTAGTGATGGTGGTTGTTGGTAGTAGTGGTGGTGCTGGTAGTGATGGTTGTTGGTAGTGGTAGTGATGGTGGTTGTTGGTGGTAGTGCTGGTAGTGATGGTGGTTGTTGGTAGTGGTGGTGGTAGTGATGGTGGTTGTTGGTAGTAGTGGTGGTGGTAGTGATAGTGGTTGTTGGTAGTAGTGGTGGTGGTAGTGATGGTGGTTGTTGGTAATAGTGGTGGTGGTGGTGATGGTGGTTGTTGGTAGTGGTGGTGGTAGTGATGGTTGTTGTTGGTAGTTGTGGTGGTGGTAGTGATAGTGGTTGTTGGTAGTAGTGGTGGTGGTGCTGGTAGTGATGGTGGTTGTTGGTAGTAGTGGTGGTGGTAGTGATGGTGGTTGTTGGTAGTAGTGGTGGTGGTGGTAGTGATGGTTGTTGGTAGTAGTGGTGGTGCTGGTAGTGATGGTGGTTGTTGGTAGTGGTAGTGGTAGTGATGGTGGTTGTTGGTAGTAGTGGTAGTGCTGGTAGTGATGGTGGTTGTTGGTGGTGGTGGTAGTGATGGTGGTTGTTGGTAGTAGTGGTGGTGGTGGTAGTGATAGTGGTTGTTGGTAGTAGTGGTGGTGGTAGTGATGGTGGTTGTTGGTAGTAGTGGTGGTGGTGGTGGTGGTGGTAGTGATGATGGTTGTTGGTAGTGGTGGTGGTAGTGATGGTGGTTGTTGGTAGTGGTGGTGGTGGTGGTAGTGATGGTGGTTGTTGGTAGTAGTGGTGGTGGTGGTAGTGATGGTGGTTGTTGGTAGTAGTGGTGGTGGTGGTGGTTGTTGGTAGTAGTGGTAGTGCTGGTAGTGATGGTGGTTGTTGGTAGTAGTGGTGGTGGTGGTGGTAGTGATGGTGGTTGTTGGTAGTAGTGGTAGTGCTGGGTAGTGGTGGTGCTGGTAGTGATGGTGGTTGTTGGTAGTAGTGGTGGTGCTGGTAGTGATGGTGGTTTTTGGTAGTAGTGGTGGTGCTGGTAGTGATGGTGGTTGTTGGTAGTAGTGGTGGTGCTGGTAGTGATGGTGGTTGTTGGTAGTAGTGGTGGTGGTGGTAGTGATGGTGGTTGTTGGTAGTAGTGGTGGTGCTGGTAGTGATGGTGGTTGTTGGTAGTAGTGGTGGTGCTGGTAGTGATGGTGGTTGTTGGTAGTGGTGGTGGTGCTGGTAGTGATGGTGGTTGTTGGTAGTGGTGGTGGTGCTGGTAGTGATGGTGGTTGTTGGTAATGGTGGTGGTGCTGGTAGTGATGGTTGTTGGTAGTAGTGGTGATGGTAGTGATGGTGGTTGTTGGTAGTAGTGGTGGTGGTGGTGGTAGTGATGGTGGTTGTTGGTAGTAGTGCTGGTAGTGATGGTGGTTGTTGGTAGTAGTGGTGATGGTAGTGATGGTGGTTGTTGGTAGTAGTGGTGGTGGTGGTGGTAGTGATGGTGGCTGTTGGTAGTAGTGGTGGTGGTGGTGGTAGTGATGGTTGTTGTTGGTAGTAGTGGTGGTGGTGGTAGTGATGGTTGTTGTTGGTAGTAGTGGTAGTGGTGGTAGTGGTGGTTGTTCCTGTGTTTTCTTCGAGGGGCTCAATTGATGACGTCAAGAAATCTTTATATTTTCTTACATCTGTAAGATTAATACCTGTAAGATATATGTCGTTATCATGGCTCCTCGTATACCTGTAAGATCTTCTATGTCGTTATCATGGCTCTTCGTGTACCTGTAAGATCTTCTATGTCGTTATCATGGCTCCTCGTATACCTGTAAGATCTTCTATGTCGTTATCATGGCTCTTCGTATACCTGTAAGATCTTCTATGTCGTTATCATGGCTCTTCGTATACCTGTAAGATCTTATATGTCGTTATCACGGCTCTTCGTATACCTGTAAGATCTTCTATGTCGTTATCATGGCTCTTCGTATACCTGTAAAATCTTATATGTCGTTATCATGGCTCTTCGTATACCTGTAAAATCTTATATGTCGTTATCATGGCTCTTCGTATACCTGTAAGATCTTCTATGTAGTTATCATGGCTCTTCGTATACCTGTAAAATCTTATATGTCGTTATCATGGCTCTTCGTATACCTGTAAGATCTTCTATGTCGTTATCATGGCTCCTCGTGACCAGGACGTTGTACAAGAATAGCATCACCATGTACATCGGTGGCAGGTATTGTCTTGTATTGCTGCTGGTGTAACACTGAGGTGAGGAGGTCGATACTGCAGGCTCGACACTCCCTCCCCTCTTACCCTTCCTTTCCCCTCCCTCCCTCACCTCCCCAAGTGACTGCTGCACCTCATAAATTGGGTCTAAGACCTTGTGCATGTCTTAAATTGGTCTCTAGTGCGTGTGGAATATATATATATATATATATATATAGATATATATATATATATATATATATATATATATATATATATATATATATAATATATAATATATAATATGTCGTGCCGAATAGGTAAAATTGGTCAAATAGCAAGAACTCACTTAAAATTAAGTCCTTTCTAAAATATTTTCTTATACTCTTAAAGATGTATTTTTTCATTTATGTTAATGTAAAAATTAATAATTTTGTACCAAAACAACCTTAGAAAACTTACCTAACCTTATTATAACAAGCACAGTTTAACTTAGCATAATCCAACTAAATATATTTTAGATAAGTTTACAATAATTTAATAAACACACACACACACACACACACATGGGGCCAGGAGCTGAGTCTCGACCCCTGCAACCACAATTAGGTGAGTACACACACATACACACACACACACACACAAGCACACACACAGTGTTACAAAAAACGCGATTCTAAAAGCTTAGAGATCTCCAGTGAATACTAGAAAGGACTGCCCTTTTAGCATCCAGCCTGTTACTGGGTTTTTGTAACAAGTAGTCAGTATCCTTGTCCAATTATCCATTAGAATTCAGTATTATTCAATAGTGCTTCAGGATTACAACTGGTAGGCTACTAACTAGAGAAATTAAAATTTATTAAGTCTAGAGGTATATTATCAAATTAAATTATATTAAATTAATCACAGTAATCAAAATAATATCTCTTCTCTCGAGTACAATATTATTGTGCTGAAAGCACATTTCACATTTACAATTCTTAAGTACCGTCTGGTACATTAACATTTAATAAGATATTACAAATATATACAAGTGTGTATGTGTGTAAGTGCTCTAAGTAGTTCGCTAAGTCTCACGACTCGACTAGACTTAAACAAGTGACTGACAAAGTCCTCAAATAAACTAACTTCTTGACCGACTGGCAACCAGAACAGTCTGCTTGAACAATAAAAAGAATGCTAAGCCCAATAGAAATATAACAAGCAACTGCGACACAGAATCAGGAACAAGGAGATAATATAAGGACACTAAGTAGGGACCATCTGCAGATCCTCCACAAAAGTCACAAAACTCCCATACTACTGAATCTAAGTTCAGCATAAGAAAATCCCCGACTGTGATAATACACAGATACCAGTACAAATTAGGTGAGAAGTTAGAGTTCAGGACCTGAGATGTTCAGAGTGTCTATGAGACACACAACCTCAGTACAACGTCGAAAATCACTAAGTCTATACAATGTTCTGTGAACAGAGTTCTACAGAACTAACAAGAATAATGAGACAGACAATCTGTCCAACCACCAAGAGAGTCTAGACCAGACTGAATACTTCAGGCGAGGTGAGGCCCCCCCCCCTCGATCACGTGATAGCTCCGTGGGTTGCTGCCCAGCGACAACGGGAAGCCGGCAGTCTAACGAGCCACAAGCGATAATTACAGTAGTTAGACAATCAAGACTTGAACTGAGCACATAATATGTAACATCCTACCTAACAACATAACAGTCAAATAATAATATAAAGCAATACATTTACGATTTAGATATTATCGCAAATATAAGCAATATAAAATTATATGAAAAGGTAATATACATTATATTCATAATCATAATATACATTATATATATATACACACACACACACACACACACATATATATATATGTTATGTATCTTGTGACACATAAATGTAGGTTATGGATGATACGTTACTGAGTGAGTAGGTCATAGGTCTTAACTCTAGAACAAAGTCCTCACTGTATACTTCTGTACTTGCTGCAGTTTCTGTACAGTCTTCCTCAGGTGAGAGTTCCATAGTGGTGGTGCGTACTTCAAGGTGGGCCTGATATATGATGAAGTCCCCGGAAAGACTCTTTGTTGAAGTTCCTGAAGGCTGTTCTTAGATTTGACAAACGAACATTGAATGCAGAGATTATTTATATAATGTGTGTGAATGTCTGTTGATATACTAAGCACTGTGCTCACCCCTAGGTCCTTCTCTTTGAAGTCTACAGCCTGTACTCACCTAGTTGAGGTTGCGGGGGTCGAGTCCGAGCTCCTGGCCCCGCCTCTTCACTGATCGCTACTAGGTCACTCTTCCTGAACTGTGAGCTTTATCATACCTCTGCTTAAAGCTATGTATGGATCCTGCCTCCACTACATGGCTTCCCAAACTATTCCACTTACTGACTACTCTGTGGCTGAAGAAATACTTCCTAACATCCCTGTGATTCATCTGTGTCTTCAACTTCCAACTGTGTCCCCTTGTTACTGTGTCCAATCTCTGGAACATCCTGTCTTTGTCCACCTTGTCAATTCCTCTCAGTATTTTGTATGTCGTTATCATGTCCCCCCTATCTCTCCTGTCCTCCAGTGTCGTCAGGTTGATTTCCCTTAACCTCTCCTCGTAGGACATACCTCTTAGCTCTTGGACTAGTCTTGTTGCAAACCTTTGCACTTTCTCTAGTTTATTTACGTGCTTGGCTAGGTGTGGGTTCCAAACTGGTGCCGCATACTCCAATATGGGCCTAACGTACACGGTGTACAGGGTCCTGAACGATTCCTTATTAAGATGTCGGAATGCTGTTCTGAGGTTTGCTAGGCGCCCGTATGCTGCAGCAGTTATTAGATTGATGTGCGCTTCAGGAGATGTGCCTGGTGTTATACTCACCCCAAGATCTTTTTCCTTGAGTGAGGTTTGTAGTCTCTGGCCCCCTAGACTGTACTCCGTCTGTGGTCTTCTTTGCCCTTCCCCAATCTTCATGACTTTGCACTTGGTGGGATTGAACTCCAGGAGCCAATTGCTGGACCAGGTCTGCAGCCTGTCCAGATCCCTTTGTAGTTCTGCCTGGTCTTCGATCGAGTGAATTCTTCTCATCAACTTCACGTCATCTGCAAACAGGGACACCTCAGAGTCTATTCCTTCCGTCATGTCGTTCACAAATACCAGAAACAGCACTGGTCCTAGGACTGACCCCTGCGGGACCCCGCTGGTCACAGGTGCCCACTCTGACACCTCGCCACGTACCATGACTCGCTGCTGTCTTCCTGACAAGTATTCCCTGATCCATTGTAGTGCCTTCCCTGTTATCCCTGCTTGGTCCTCCAGTTTTTGCTCCAATCTCTTGTGTGGAACTGTCAAACGCCTTCTTGCAGTCCAAGAATATGCAGTCCACCCACCCCTCTCTCTCTTGTCTTACTGCTGTCACCATGTCATACAACTCCAGTAGGTTTGTGACACAGGATTTCCCATCCCTGAAACCATGTTGGCTGCTGTTGATGAGATCATTCCTTTCTAGGTGTTCCACCACTCTTCTCCTGATAATCTTCTCCATGATTTTGCATACTATACATGTCAGTGACACTGGTCTGTAGTTTAATGCGTCATGTCTGTCTCCTTTTTTAAAGATTGGGACTACATTTGCTGTCTTCCATGCCTCAGGCAATCTCCCTGTTTCGATAGATGTACTGAATATTGTTGTTAAGGGCACACATAGCGCCTCTGCTCCCTCTCTCAATACCCATGGGGAGATGTTATCTGGCCCCATTGCCTTTGAGGTATCTAGCTCACTCAGAAGCCTCTTCACTTCTTCCTCGGTTGTGTGCACTGTGTCCAGCACATGGTGGTGTGCCCCACCTCTCCGTCTTTCTGGAGCCCCTTCTGTCTCCTCTGTGAACACTTTGAATCTCTTGTTGAGTTCCTCACATACTTCACGGTCATTTCTTGTTGTCTCTCCTCCTTCCTTCCTTAGCCTGATTACCTGGTCCTTGACTGTTGTTTTCCTCCTGATGTGGCTGTACAACAGTTTCGGGTCAAATTTGGCTTTCGCTGCTATGTCATTTTCATATTGTCTTTGGGCCTTCCTTCTTATCTGTGCATATTCGTTTCTGGCTCTACGACTGCTCTCCTTATTCTCCTGGGTCCTTTGCCTTCTATATTTCTTCCATTCCCTAGCACACTTGGTTTTTGCCTCCCTGCACCTTTGGGTAAACCATGGGCTCATCCTAGCTTTTTCATTATTCCTGTTACCCTTGGGTACAAACCTCTCCTCAGCCTCCTTGCATTTTGTTGCTACATATTCCATCATCTCATTAACTGGCTTCCCTGCCAGTTCTCTGTCCCACTGAACCCCGTTCAGGAAGTTCCTCATTCCTGTGTAGTCCCCTTTCTTGTAGTTTGGCTTCATTCGTCCTGGCCTTCCTGCTTCTCCCTCCACTTGTAGCTCTACTGTGTATTCGAAGCTTAAAACCACATGGTCACTGGTCCCAAGGGGTCTTTCATATGTGATGTCCTCAATATCTGCACTTCTCAAGGTGAATACTAAGTCTAATCTTGCTGGTTCATCCTCTCCTCTCTCTCTTGTAGTGTCCCTTACGTGTTGGTACATGAAGTTTTCCAGTACCACCTCCATCATCTTAGCCCTCCATGTATCTTGGCCCCCATGCGGGTCCAAGTTCTCCCAATCGATCTCCTTGTGGTTAAAGTCACCCATGATCAGGAGCTTTGCCCTGCATGCATGAGCTCTTCTGTGTCAACCATCGCTCTATTGCTCTCGTCGTACTCTTGCCTTGGCCTCCTGCTGTTCTGTGGTGGGTTATACATCACTGCTATTACCACCTTGGGACCTCCAGAGTGAAGCGTTCCCACTATGTAATCACTTTCTTCTCCGCTGTCTCCTCTCTCCAGCTCATCAAAATTCCAGCTATTTTTATCAGCAATGCCACTCCTCCACCCCCCTGTTCCCTCTGTCTTTCCTCAGGATTTGGTATCCCATTGGAAAGATGGCATCTGTTATCATACCTGTAAGCTTGGTTTCTGTGAGAGCTATGATGTCCGGTGATGCCTCTTTGACTCTTTCATGCCACTCCTCCCACTTATTTGTTATACCATCAGCATTTGTGTACCATACCTTCAGTTTCCTTTCCAACACTGTGGTTTGTGGGGCCTGTGAGGGTGGGAGACCTGGTGGCATACTGTGGGATTCTATAGCTCGGTGTTGGGTGGAGGCTGTGGGTATGGATTGTAGTTTGTGTTGGGATGGTGTGATAGGTTGTATGGTTCTGAAAATAGTTGTGTGTGTGCTTGCCCTTGCTGTTCTGTTCTGCTCTGACTGACCTCTGCTGGTTCCATCCTTGTCTCTTTTCCTAGCTCCTTTCGTTTTTTTGTCCTCTCCCTCAGCTGCTGTCGTTCTGATTTTGTTCTGTCTCTGTCTAGGAACACCCTCTTGTACTCTTCCGAGTATTTCAATCGTGGTTTCTCTTGGAGGATCCTCTTCCGCACTGTTTCCGTCCTGAGAATCAGCTTGATCAGTCGGTTTCTCCCCTTCGAGTACCCCCCTATTCTCTGAAAATTTACAATCTCGTCCATCTCTTCACCTATTTCCGTGATGATTTTCTCAATCTCTTTACTTTCTTCCTGCTGCCTTTCAGTGTGTGTCCTTTCCTCTCTCTCCTGAAGCCCATGGATAAACACTGATTTTGCCCTTTCCTCCTCCCATTGCCTCACCCTCTGTGACTCTGGATCCTGCCTGTATGTGGTCAGTTTCTCCCTTGATTTTTTCCAGTGGCTCTTGATAGCATGGTTGTGCCTCTGCATTCGACCTATCACCCTCTCCATCTGCAACCAGCTGTTCTTCCCTTCCACTCCTTGGCTCTTTTTGGCAGGTTGATATGACCTTAGCATAATTCATAATTCCTTCCTTCCTGTTCGGCCTCGCAGCTTCATATGCTGTGTCTTCTCTGGTCACTGCCCCTGTAACTCGCTTCAGCCTATTTATCTTAACTTCTAGGACCCTTGTCTTGGCTACTGCAGTTTCGACTTGTGCCTCCCAATTCTTTGTCTCCTTCTCCAACCTCTTTTCCAATTTCACAGAGAGCTCTTTCTCCATTTTTTCAGAAAGCTCTCCTAATTTTCTCTCCCACTCTTGTTCCATCCTTTTCCACTGCTCCTCCATCCACTCCTCCCTACCAGAACCATTCTCATCTGATCCTTGGTTCCTGCGAGTCCCCACCATTTTTTTTTTTGTGAGAGAAGAGAGAAGGGAAAGGTAGAAGGAGAGAGAGAGGGGAAGAGTGAGAAGGGAAAGGGGGAGAGTGTGAGAGGGGGAAAGAGAGAGAAGGGAAGGGAAGGAGGGGGGGAGAGTGAGAAGGGAAAAATGGGGAAGAGATGGAGAGAGAGAGAGAGAGAGAGAGAGAGAGAGAGAGAGAGAGAGAGAGAGAGAGGGGGGGATAGTGAGAAGGAAAAAGGGGAAGAGAGAGTGAGAGTGAGAGAGAGAGGGGGGAGAGAGAGTGAAGGGAAGGGTAGGAGAGGGGGAGATTGAGAAGCGAAAATGCGGAAGAGAGAGAGCAAGAGAGAGAGAGAGAGAGAGAGAGAGAGAGAGAGAGAGAGAGAGAGAAGGCAGAGAGAGGGGGAAAGAGGGGGGAGATGGAAGAGCGAGAGGGGAGAGAGAAAAGGCAAAGAGAGGGGGAAAGAGGGGGGAGATGGAAGAGCGAGAGGGGAGAGAGAGGCTAGGGGAGAGAGAGGGGAGGAGGGGAGAGAGATGGGAAAATGGAGAGGGGAGAGATAATGGGAGGGGAGAGATAATGGGAGGGGAGAGATGTTAGAGGGGGAGAGATGTTAGAGGGGGGGGAGGTGTTAGAGGGAAGAGATGTTAGAGGGGAGAGACAGGAGAGGGAAGAGAGAGAGATAGGTAGAGAGAGAGATATAGGTAGAGAGTGAGATAGGTAGAGAGAGAGATTAGGATAGGAAGAGAGGGAGAGAGAGAGAGAGGAGCAAGGTTCAGATGGTCAGTTCACAGGACGGTGTGAAATCCTGTGTATGTGTGTATGTGTGTGTGCATGTGTATGTGTGTGTGTGTGTGTGTGTGTGTGTGTGTGTGTGTGTGTGTGTTACCATTTTGTCCTAGGCACATGTCGATTAGACACTAGGCCTGTTGTGTGTAGGTGTGTGTGTAGGTGTGTGTAGGTGTGTGTGTGTAGGTGTGTGTGTGTAGGTGTGTGTGTGTAGGTGTGTGTGTGTAGGTGTGTGTGTGTGTGTGTGTGTGTGTGTGTGTGTGTTAGTTACCATTTTGTCCTAGGCACATGTCGATTAAACACTAGGCCGTGTGTGTGTGTGTGTGTGTACTCACCTATTTGTACTCACCTATTTGTGGTTGCAGGGGTCGAGTCCTAGCTCCTGGCCCCGCCTCTTCACCGGTTGCTACTAGACCCTCTCTCTCCCCGCTCCATGAGCTTTATCAAACCTCGTCTTAAAACTGTGTATGGTTCCTGCCTCCACTACGTCATTTTCTAGGCTATTCCACTGCCTTACAACTCTATGACTGAAGAAATACTTCCTACTATCTCTCTGACTCATTTGTGTCTTCAACTTCCAATTGTGGCCTCTTGTTTCTGTGTCCCCTCCCTGGAACATCCTGTCCTTGTCCACCTTGTCTATTCCACGCAGTATTTTATATGTCGTTATCATGTCTCCCCTGACCCTCCTGTCCTCCAGTGTCGTCAGGCCGATTTCCCTTAATCTTTCTTCATAGGACATTCCCCTTAGCTCTGGAACTAACCTTGTTGCAAACCTTTGTACTTTCTCTAGTTTCTTGACGTGCTTTATCAAGTGCGGGTTCCAAACAGGTGCTGCATACTCCAGTATGGGCCTGACATACACGGTGTACAGTGTCTTGAATGATTCCTTACTAAGGTGTCGGAATGCTGTTCTCAGGTTTGCCAGGCGCCCATATGCTGCAGCAGTTATCTGATTGATGTGTGCTTCCGGAGACATGCTCGGTGTTATACTCACCCCAAGATCTTTCTCCTTGAGTGAGGTTTGCAGTCTTTGGCCACCTAGCCTATACTCTGTCTGTGGTCTTCTGTGCCCTTCCCCTATCTTCATGACTTTGCATTTGGCAGGATTAAATTCGAGAAGCCATTTGCTGGACCAGGTGTCCAGTCTGTCCAGGTCTCTTTGAAGTCCTGCCTGGTCCTCATCAGATTTAATTCTCCTCATTAACTTCACATCATCTGCAAACAGGGACACTTCTGAGTCTAACCCTTCCGTCATGTCGTTCACATATACCAAAAATAGCACTGGTCCTAGGACCGACCCCTGTGGGACCCCGCTCGTCACAGGTGCCCACTGTGATACATCATGTGTGTGTGTGTGTGTGTGTGTGTGTGTGTGTGTGTGTGTGTGTGTGTGTGTGTGTGTGTGTGTCTGTGTGTGTGTGTGTCTGTGTGTGTGTGTCTGTGTGTGTGTCTGTGTGTGTGTGTGTGTGTGTGTGTCTGTGTGTGTGTCTGTGTGTGTGTCTGTGTGTGTGTGTTTGTGTGTGTGTAGGTGTGTGTGTGTGTGTAGGTGTGTGTGTGTAGGTGTGTGTGTGTGTATGTGTATGTGTGCATGTGTGTACTCACCTAGTTGTACTCACCTAGTTGAGGTTGCGGGGGTCGAGTCCGAGCTCCTGGCCCCGCCTCTTCACTGATCGCTACTAGGTCACTCTCCCTGAGCCGTGAGCTTTATCATACCTCTGCTTAAAGCTATGTATGGATCCTGCCTCCACTACATCGCTTCCCAAACTATTCCACTTACTGACTACTCTGTGGCTGAAGAAATACTTCCTAACATCCCTGTGATTCATCTGTGTCTTCAGCTTCCAACTGTGTCCCCTTGTTACTGTGTCCAATCTCTGGAACATCCTGTCTTTGTCCACCTTGTCAATTCCTCTCAGTATTTTGTATGTCGTTATCATGTCCCCCCTATCTCTCCTGTCCTCCAGTGTCGTCAGGTTGATTTCCCTTAACCTCTCCTCGTAGGACATACCTCTTAGCTCTGGGACTAGTCTTGTTGCAAACCTTTGCACTTTCTCTAGTTTCTTCACGTGCTTGGCTAGGTGTGGGTTCCAAACTGGTGCCGCATACTCCAATATGGGCCTAACGTACACGGTGTAGAGTGTCCTGAATGATTCCTTATTAAGATGTCGGAATGCTGTTCTGAGGTTTGCTAGGCGCCCATATGCTGCAGCAGTTATTTGGTTGATGTGCGCTTCAGGAGATGTGCCTGGTGTTATACTCACCCCAAGATCTTTTTCCTTGAGTGAGGTTTGTAGTCTCTGACCCCCTAGACTGTACTCCGTCTGCGGCCTTCTTTGCCCTTCCCCAATCTTCATGACTTTGCACTTGATGGGATTGAACTCCAGGAGCCAATTGCTGGACCAGGTCTGCAGCCTGTCCAGATCCCTTTGTAGTTCTGCCTGGTCTTCGATCGAGTGAATTCTTCTCATCAACTTCACGTCATCTGCAAACAGGGACACCTCAGAGTCTATTCCTTCCGTCATGTCGTTCACAAATACCAGAAACAGCACTGGTCCTAGGACTGACCCCTGCGGGACCCCGCTGGTCACAGGTGCCCACTCTGACACCTCGCCAC
>NC_091349.1:278188-363188 GCF_038502225.1 Cherax quadricarinatus
CAAGTCTTCCAAACACCACTGATATAAACCAAGTCTTCCAGTGGACCACTGATATAAACCATAAACCAAGTCTTCCAGTGGTCCACTGATATAAACCAAGTCTTCCAGTCGACCACTGATATAAACCAAGTCTTTCAGTGGACCACTGATATCAACCTAGTCTTCCAGTGGTCCACTGATATAAACCAAGTCTTCCAGTGGACCACTGACAACAATATTATGTTCAGTGAGGACAAATTTCAGTTATTACGCCATGGAAGAATGGAGGAAATAAAACAAGATAAAAGTACAAGACAGACTCAAACCACTCATTAGAACGTAAGTCAGATGTTAGAGACCTGGGAGTGATAATGTCAGATCTCACCTTCAAGGAGCACAACAATGTTATTATCACAACTGCAAGAAAAATGATAAGTTGGATAACTAGAAGCTTCAAAACAAGAGATGCTAAGCCAGTGATGATGATCTTCAGGTCACTGGTTCTCTCTAGGCTGGAGTATTATTGTATTCTAACAGTCACCTTGATGGCAGGTGAAATTACTAAGTGGAAAGTGTACAGAGAACCCTCACATCTGGTATACTCAGTCCAGTACCTAAATTACTGGGAGTGCTTGAGCTCCTTAGAACTGTACTCCTTAGAACATAGGCGAGAGAGATACATCATAATCAACTCCTGGAAGATACTGGAGGGGTTGCTACCTTTGCACATTACTACTTATGAACACAAGAAGCTTGACAGACGGTGCAGGATACTTCCAGTGAAAAGCAGGGAAGTTATGAATGCACTGAGAGAGAACTCAGTAAATGTTAAGGGACCACGACTCTTCAACTCCCTTCATACATTAAGGGGATCATCAACACACCCCTGACTCGTCAAGAGGGAACTCGACAGCTTCCAGAAAACAGTCCCAGATCAGCCGGGTTTTGGTGCATATGTTAGATTGCTGGCGGCGGACACTGACAGCTTGATTGATCAGGCCAGCAACTGCGAGGCCTGGTCTGTGACCGGGCCGCGGGGGCGGTGACCTCGGGAAGTGAATCAGGTAACCAAGAGTGTGGGCACAGCGTGTCCCAGGGAGAAATGAAGGTTATGACAGTATTGTGGGGGTCACTCGTGGGGGGGAGAGTGGTGGAGGGGGAGATGGAAGGAAAGAGACGGGGTGGTGGAAGGGAGGGTGGGGGGGGGGTGATGGAAGGAGAGAGAGGAGGTGGAAGCGGAAGAGAAAGATAAGGAGATAGTTCTCTCCGTGTTTCATTTATCACTACGTCCTCCTCGTCTCTGTTCCTTCCCTCTTACTTCTCTTTCCTCTTGCTTCTGCCTCTCTTCTCTTATTTTCCCTCCTTCTGGACTAGTCTTGTTGCAAACCTTTGTACTTTCTCTTAAGTTCTTGACGTGTTTGACCACGTGTGGTTCCATATTGGTGCTGCATACTCCAGTATGGGCCTCACGTACACGATGTACAGAGTCTTGAATAATTCCTTACTCAGGTGTTGAAACACTATTATTAGGTTTGCCAGGCGTCCATATGCTGCAACAGATATTTGGTTGATGTGCGCCTCAGGAGATGTGCTCGGTATTATACTCACCCCAAGATCCTTTTCCTTGAGTGAGGTTTGTAGTCTTTGGTCCCCTAGACTGTACTCTGTCTGCAGTCTTCTTTGACCTTCCACAATATTCATGACTTTGCACTTGGTGGGGTTAAACTGTAGGAGCCAGTTGTTGGACCAGATTTACAGCCTTTCCAGATCACTGTGTAGTCCTACCTGATCCTCATGTTTGAATTCTCCACATTAGCTTCACATCGTCTGTAAACAGGGACGCCACTGAATCTATTCTTTTCATGTCATTCACATATACCAGAAACAGCACCAGTCCTAGGACTGACCCTTGTGGAACCCCGCGCGTCACAGGTGCCCATTCTGACACCTCGTCACGTACAATCACTCGTTGTTTCTTTCCTGTCAGGTTTTCTCTGATCCACTGCAGTGCCTTTCCTATTTTTCCTGCCTGCTCCTCTAGCTTATGCACTAATCTCTTGTGCGGAACTGTGTCGAAAGCCTTTTACAGGCCAAGAAAAGGCAGTCTACCTACCTCTCTCTCTCCCGTCTTCCGTCACCTTGTCGTAAAACTCCAGTAGTGTGTGTGTGTGTATGTGTGTGTGTACTCGCTGAGTTATGTTTTTTGGGGTCGAGGCTCAGCTCCTGGACCTGCCTAGACCTCCTCTTATCGACATCTTGATCTACACATGAAGCTGTGTATTTTGCTGAGCAAGTGGAGAGTGAAGCAAGTAGTAGTGTTAAGACAGTGCCCATAAGCCTGACCACTTTGCATATAGTTTGATCATTATCATGTATGTGTCTGTCAAACTGCCAGAAGTACTTGTAACCAAAGCTGAATCTGGACACAAGGAATGAGAAAGAAAGAGAGAAGAGAGAGAGAGAGAGATACAGACAGAGAATGGGAGACAGTAAGAGAGACAGAAACATTTATATTCAAGACTTTATTGCCACGGTGTGTCGAGATATGGTGAGATAAGGGAAGAACAGTGTACGTCTCACTTACACATGTTTGTTGTATGTAACACCCACATATTTGTTGTAGTGTATGTAACACATGTTTGTTGCGTAACGCACATGTTTATTGTAATGTATGTAACACATGTTTGTTGGAGTGAGGTCCACTATGAGGTCTACCCCGAGGTCTACCTCAGGTCTACCCTCAGGTCTACCCTTGAAGATGATGACTAAGGAGACACAGTGCCAGAGACTCCTAGTGCTTGCAGTGTTGCCTAGAGTGCTTGGTGCCATACTCTCTTGCAAGCACCAGCATTGTCCAGTGCCGCCACACTACTGAAATTAGATTCATCCAGCGCCTGGTGCCACACGAGCCTGGCCCAGGACCTGGCCTATGGCCTGTTCCACGACTTGACCCATGGCCGGGTTACGAGACTAATAACACTCTTGAAACTCATTGAAAGTACACAGTGGAGAGGTTTATCAGTAGATCAGCTGTAGAGTTGTAGTGGCCTTTTCTGAAGCCATATTGACGGTCGTGAAGAAGCGGATGATAGTGGAAAATTTCTGTCATCGGCCCTGAGATTATTGTCTGAAGGATCTTGTCCAGTGATTGATGGGAGTGATGCTGGTCTGTACTTGATGATTTCCGCTCTTCTCTTATTGTCAACAGGGACTATATTTGCCTCTTTCCAGAGAGGTCATTTACGCTGCTAGGCAGTGTTGGTAGATGCTAGATGGAGGTTATGCTAGCTGGTCTTCTCTCTCTCTCTCTCTCTCTCTCTCTCTCTCTCTCTCTCTCTCTCTCTCTCTCTCTCTCTCTCTCTCTCTCTCTTCCCCTCTTTCCCTCCCTCTCTTTTTCCCTCCCTCTTTTTCCCTCCCTCTTTTTTCCCCTCCCTATCTCTCTTTCCCTCCCTCTCTTTTTCCCTCTCCCTCTCTCTTGCTTTCATTTCCCCTACAGTTTCTCCCTCTTTTCTCTCTCTCTCTCCTTCACTTGACTTTATACACTTCTCTGTTTTTTTCCTTCTCCTCCCCTTCCTCTCCCTATTTTTGTGGCTTGTACACATTCTCCCCTACATGTACATCTCTTCCTCCTGTACACCTGTTTCTCTGGTGCAGGTGTTGTACACCTGCACCACTCAGTAGTATTACACACCTGCCTGGAGTTTTGTACACCTGTCAGCAGTGCTGTACACTCTCGTAGTACTGTACACCTGTCAGCAGTGCTGTACACTCTCGTAGTACTGTACACCTGTCAGCAGTGCTGTACACTCGTAGTACTGTACACCTGTCAGCAGTACTGTACACTCGTAGTACTGTACACCTGTCAGCAGTGCTGTACACTCTCGTAGTACTGTACACCTGTCAGCAGTGCTGTACACTCTCGTAGTACTGTACACCTGTCAGCAGTGCTGTACACTCTCGTAGTACTGTACACCTGTCAGCAGTGCTGTACACTCTCGTAGTACTGTACACCTGTCAGCAGTGCTGTACACTCGTAGTACTGTACACCTGTCAGCAGTACTGTACACTCTCGTAGTACTGTACACCTGTCAGCAGTGCTGTACACTCTCGTAGTACTGTACACCTGTCAGCAGTGCTGTACACTCTCGTAGTACTGTACACCTGTCAGCAGTGCTGTACACTCTCGTAGTACTGTACACCTGTCAGCAGTGCTGTACACTCTCGTAGTACTGTACACCTGTCAGCAGTGCTGTACACTCTCGTAGTACTGTACACCTGTCAGCAGTGCTGTACACTCGTAGTACTGTACACCAGTCAGCAGTGCTGTACACTCGTAGTACTGTACACCTGTCAGCAGTGCTGTACACTCTCGTAGTACTGTACACCTGTCAGCAGTGCTGTACACTCTCGTAGTACTGTACACCTGTCAGCAGTGCTGTACACTCGTAGTACTGTACACCTGTCAGCAGTGCTGTACAGTCGTAGTACTGTACACCTGTCAGCAGTACTGTACACTCTCGTAGTACTGTACACCTGTCAGCAGTGCTGTACACTCTCGTAGTACTGTACACCTGTCAGCAGTGCTGTACACTCGTAGTACTGTACACCTGTCAGCAGTGCTGTACACTCTCGTAGTACTGTACACCTGTCAGCAGTGCTGTACACTCTCGTAGTACTGTACACCTGTCAGCAGTGCTGTACACTCGTAGTACTGTACACCAGTCAGCAGTGCTGTACACTCGTAGTACTGTACACCTGTCAGCAGTGCTGTACACTCTCGTAGTACTGTACACCTGTCAGCAGTGCTGTACACTCTCGTAGTACTGTACACCTGTCAGCAGTGCTGTACACTCGTAGTACTGTACACCTGTCAGCAGTACTGTACACTCTCGTAGTACTGTACACCTGTCAGCAGTGCTGTACACTCTCGTAGTACTGTACACCTGTCAGCAGTGCTGTACACTCGTAGTACTGTACACCTGTCAGCAGTGCTGTACACTCTCGTAGTACTGTACACCTGTCAGCAGTGCTGTACACTCTCGTAGTACTGTACACCTGTCAGCAGTGCTGTACACTCGTAGTACTGTACACCAGTCAGCAGTGCTGTACACTCGTAGTACTGTACACCTGTCAGCAGTGCTGTACACTCTCGTAGTACTGTACACCTGTCAGCAGTGCTGTACACTCTCGTAGTACTGTACACCTGTCAGCAGTGCTGTACACTCGTAGTACTGTACACCTGTCAGCAGTACTGTACACTCTCGTAGTACTGTACACCTGTCAGCAGTGCTGTACACTCTCGTAGTACTGTACACCTGTCAGCAGTACTGTACACACTCGTAGTACTGTACACCTGTCAGCAGTGCTGTACACTCTCGTAGTACTGTACACCTGTCAGCAGTGCTGTACACTCTCGTAGTACTGTACACCTGTCAGCAGTGCTGTACACTCTCGTAGTACTGTACACCTGTCAGTGGTGTAGTAACCATGTCTGCATTCACTGATTTGTGTTCGAGTGGGTCGAACCATGCCTCCTGACACAAGTTAGGCTTTGTCGTCTGACAGTTCTGGGTTCTAGGTTACTGAAGCCAGTCATAGCCACTGTTACATTCTTGTTCACTGTACTTCCACTGTTACAATCACTGTATGATGTAGTGTTACAATCACTGTATGATGTAGTGTTACAATCACTGTATGATGTAGTGTTACAATCACTGTATGATGTAGTGTTACAATCACTGTATGATGTAGTGTTACAATCACTGTATGATGTAGTGTTACAATCACTGTATGACGTAGTGTTACAATCACTGTATGATGTAGTGTTACAATCATTGAATGACGTAGTGTTACAATCACTGTATGATGTGTTACAATCACTGAATGACGTAGTGTTACAATCACTGTATGACGTAGTGTTACAATCACTGTATGACGTAGTGTTACAATCACTGAATGACGTAGTGTTACAATCACTGTATGATGTGTTACAATCACTGAATGACGTAGTGTTACAATCACTGTATGACGTAGTGTTACAATCACTGTATGACGTAGTGTTACAATCACTGAATGACGTAGTGTTACAATCACTGTATGATGTGTTACAATCACTGAATGACGTAGTGTTACAATCACTGTATGATGTGTTACAATCACTGAATGACGTAGTGTTACAATCACTGAATGACGTAGTGTTACAATCACTGTATGATGTGTTACAATCACTGTATGATGTGTTACAATCACTGAATGACGTAGTGTTACAATCACTGAATGACGTAGTGTTACAATCACTGAATGACGTAGTGTTACAATCACTGTATGATGTGTTACAATCACTGTATGATGTGTTACAATCACTGTATGATGTGTTACAATCACTGAATGATGTGTTACAATCACTGTATGATGTGTTACAATCACTGAATGATGTGTTACAATCACTGTATGATGTGTTACAATCACTGAATGATGTGTTACAATCACTGTATGATGTGTTACAATCACTGAATGATGTGTTACAATCACTGTATGATGTGTTACAATCACTGAATGACGTAGTGTTACAATCACTGTATGATGTGTTACAATCACTGTATGATGTGTTACAATCACTGTATGATGTGTTACAATCACTGAATGATGTGTTACAATCACTGTATGATGTGTTACAATCACTGAATGATGTGTTACAATCACTGTATGATGTGTTACAATCACTGAATGACGTAGTGTTACAATCACTGTATGATGTGTTACAATCACTGTATGATGTGTTACAATCACTGTATGACGTAGTGTTACAATCACTGAATGACGTAGTGTTACAATCACTGAATGACGTAGCGTTACAATCACTGAATGACGTAGCGTTACAATCACTGAATGACGTAGCGCTACAATCACTGAATGACGTAGCGTTACAATCACTGAATGACGTAGCGCTACAATCACTGAATGACGTAGCGCTACAATCACTGAATGACGTAGCGCTACAATCACTGAATGACGTAGCGCTACAATCACTGAATGACGTAGCGCTACAATCACTGAATGACGTAGCGCTACAATCACTGAATGACGTAGCGTTACAATCACTGAATGACGTAGCGCTACAATCACTGAATGACGTAGCGCTACAATCACTGAATGACGTAGCGCTACAATCACTGAATGACGTAGCGCTACAATCACTGAATGACGTAGCGTTACAATCACTGAATGACGTAGCGCTACAATCACTGAATGACGTAGCGCTACAATCACTGAATGACGTAGCGCTACAATCACTGAACGACGTAGCGTTACAATGGCTATCATATCATATTCTACGAATGATATAGTATAAATCGTAGGCATTAAAGTTGACAGTAGAGATTTGGTAATTATCCTAGTATACAAACCACCACCATCAACTGCTGAGGAATTCACACATCAATCAAGGAAGATAGATGGTTATCTGGATAGGCTAGAAAATCCCACACCAAATATTTTACTCCTTGGAGCTTTTAAAATCTGCCTCATGTAAAACGGAAGATGACGCAACGCGATGTTATACCAGAAATATCTGCGGGAAGCAGCCTGGCTCAACAGGCACATACCAGGGAACTAATGACGCTTTGTGAAAAGTATTCATTGAACCAACAGATAACTGATCCCGCTAGAAATGAAAATACTCTGGATTTGAGATTCACAAACAAAGAGGAACTGATCAGAGACATAACAGTTACAAAAACAATATATTCTGATCACATCCTAGAAGTTCAAACTAGTATTAACTCAGGGTTAGGAAACTGTATCACTAATGTTAGAGACGGGATGTTCAGTAAGTTCAGTTTTAACAACCATATAATTGACTGGGAAAAAATAAACCAAGAGCTATCAGACACCTGGGAATCAGACCTGAGCGCCTTAATAAATCCCCACCAGTGACTAAAGAAGCTGAATATAGAAGCATACAAGGTATGTATGAAGCACTTACCATTGAGGAAACCCAGAAGATCAGATAGCGTAGGAAATGCTACAGAAGAAGAAAACTGGTTACTATATTAATAGCTTAACAACAAATATGTTGCAACGGAGGAAAGACAGTCTTAGCAGAGAGATCACTGAATTAGAGCAAAAACTTAGGATGTCATACCTCACAGAAGAAGTACAAAGGGAACAAACGGCCATACAGGATATTGCAAGAAACCCAAAATATTTCTATTCTTATGCAATATCCAAGCTAAGAACTGCCTGTAGAATTGGACCACTACTGAGAGGAGACTTGTATACTGACGACGAACAGGAAATGAGTGAAATCCTAAAAGAACAGTATGAGTCGGTATTCAGCAACCCACTAAATGACACCAGGTAGAAAATGCAGGAACATTTTTCACTCCAGAAGAAGGCCGCACAGACCAACTAACTGACATTAGTACTAGTCTCATAGATTTCGAGAAAGAAATGGATAACATGCCCACTCACTCAGCACCTGGACGGGATTCATGGAATACTCTGCTTATAAAGTAGTGTAAAGTACCACTAGCACGAGCATTCAGTATTCTTTGGAGAAAGAGCTTAGATCTAGGTGAAATACCGGAGGCCTTAAAGAGTGCAGCCATAGCTCCATTGCACAAGGGAGGTAGTAGAGCACTAGCTAAAAAATTACAGACCAGTAGCCCTAACTTCTCACATCATAAAAATCTTCGAAAGAGTGATGAGACGGCAGGTTACAAATTTCATGGACCAGCATAACCCGAACCAGCATGGTTTTACAGCAGGACGATCATACTTGTCACAGCTGCTGAACCATTGTAACAGAATTACGGAGGCGTTGAAAGACGACCAAAACGCAGATGTGATTTACACAGATTTTGCAAAGGCTTTTGACAAATGCGATCATGGAGTAATAGCGCACAAAATGAGGGCCCTGGGCATCACGGGGAAGGTAAGCAGATGGATTTTCGGGTTCCTAACACACAGAACATAAAAAGTTGTAGTAAACGAAGGAAGATCCAGCATCATCGAGGTAAAAAGCTAAGTGCCCCAAGGCACTGTCCTGCCACCTCTGCTGTTTTCATCCTCATAGCAGACAGATAAAAACACCCGGCACACTTTTGTATCATTTGCAGATGACACTAAAATAAGCATGAAAGTCAGTATGGTAGAAGACACTGAAAAAGTAGAGGAAGACATAAACAGCGTTTTCCAGTGGGCAGTGGATAAGTTCCAGCTGCTGAGGTATGGAAAGAATGAAGAACTCAAAAGGAACACTATATACAAAACTCATGAGGTTCACTAAATAGAACGTAAGGAATACGTAAAAGACCTAGGAATAATTATGTCATCTGACCTTTCTTTTAAAGACCATAACAAGACAAAGATCACGAAAGCCAGGAAGATGACGGGGTGGGTATTGAGAACTTTCAAAACAAGGGAAATAATGCCACTGGTGACACTTCAAATCGCTAGTGCTCCCTCATTTAGAATATTGCTCAGTGCTGACGGCCCCGTTCAAAGCAGGAGAAATATCAGAGTTGGAACAAATACAGAGATCGTTTACGGCTCACATTGAGCTAGTAAAATACTGGGAATGCCTTCAAGTCTTGAACATGTACTCATTGAAGCGGAGGAGAGAGAGATACATGATAATATATACCTGGAAGGTACTCGAGGGCTTGGTCCCAAATCTGCACACTGCCATAACAACATACTGGAGTGAGAGATATGGGAGGAAGTGTAAAATAAACCCAGTGAGGAGCAGGGGTGCGGTGGGGACAATAAGGGAACACCGTATCAACATCCGGGGTCCCAGACTATTCAACATCTTACCAGAAGATATCAGAAACACGGCTGGAACAAGTGTAGAAGCCTTCAAGAGGAAACGGGACAAGTATCTTCACCAGGTGTCAGATCAACCAGGTTGTGATGGTTATGTGGGGCAGCGGGCCTCCAGCAGCAACAGCCTGGTTAACCAGGCAAGCACCAGACGAGCCTGGCCCATGGCCGGGCTCCGAAAGTAGTGCAACTCGAAACTCTTCAAAGGTATATCAAAAGTAATGGTATATCATGTGTCCTGGCAGTCATGTGTCCTGGCAGTCATGTGTCCTGGCAGT
Organism: Cherax quadricarinatus; assembly: GCF_038502225.1. Classification (NCBI taxonomy): domain Eukaryota; kingdom Metazoa; phylum Arthropoda; class Malacostraca; order Decapoda; family Parastacidae; genus Cherax; species Cherax quadricarinatus. The sequence goes on from NC_091349.1 coordinate 288,271, forward strand.
CATGTGTCCTGGTTGTCATGTGTCCTGGCTGTCATGTGTCCTGGCAGTCATGTGTCCTGGCAGTCATGTGTCCTGGCAGTCATGTGTCCTGGCTGTCATGTGTCCTGGCTGTCATGTGTCCTGGCTGTCATGTGTCCTGGCTGTCATGTGTCCTGGCAGTCATGTGTCCTGGCTGTGTCCTGGGCTGTCATGTGTCTGGCAGTCATGTGTCCTGGCAGTCATGTGTCCTGGCAGTCATGTGTCCTGGCTGTCAGTCATGTGTCCTGGCTGTCATGTGTCCTGGCTGTCATGTGTCCTGGCTGTCATGTGTCCTGGCTGTCATGAGTCCTTGCTGTCATGTGTCCTGGCTGTCATGTGTCCTGGCTGTCATGTGTCCTGGCTGTCATGTGTCCTGGCAGTCATGTGTCCTGGCTGTCATGTGTCCTGGCAGTCATGTGTCCTGGCTGTCATGTGTCCTGGCTGTCATGTGTCCTGGCTGTCATGTGTCCTGGCAGTCATGTGTCCTGGCTGTCATGTGTCCTGGCTGTCATGTGTCCTGGCAGTCATGTGTCCTGGCAGTCATGTGTCCTGGCTGTCATGTGTCCTGGCTGTCATGTGTCCTGGCTGTCATGTGTCCTGGCAGTCATGTGTCCTGGCTGTCATGTGTCCTGGCTGTCATGTGTCCTGGCAGTCATGTGTCCTGGCTGTCATGTGTCCTGGCTGTCATGTGTCCTGGCTGTCATGTGTCCTGGCTGTCATGTGTCCTGGCAGTCATGTGTCCTGGCTGTCATGTGTCCTGGCAGTCATGTGTCCTGGCTGTAATGTGTCCTGGCTGTCATGTGTCCTGGCAGTCAAGTGTCCTGGCAGTCATGTGTCCTGGCTGTCATGTGTCCTGGCTGTCATGTGTCCTGGCAGTCATGTGTCCTGGCTGTAATGTGTCCTGGCTGTCATGTGTCCTGGCAGTCATGTGTCCTGGCTGTCATGTGTCCTGGCTGTCATGTGTCCTGGCAGTCATGTGTCCTGGCTGTCATGTGTCCTGGCAGTCATGTGTCCTGGCAGTCATGTGTCCTGGCTGTCATGTGTCCTGGCTGTCATGTGTCCTGGCAGTCATGTGTCCTGGCTGTAATGTGTCCTGGCAGTCATGTGTCCTGGCAGTCATATGTCCTGGCAGTCATGTGTCCTGGCTGTCATGTGTCCTGGCTGTCATGTGTCCTGGCTGTCATGTGTCCTGGCTGCCATGTGTCCTGGCTGTCATGTGTCCTGGCTGTCATGTGTCCTGGCTGTAATGTGTCCTGGCTGTCATGTGTCCTGGCAGTCATGTGTCCTGGCAGTCATGTGTCCTGGCAGTCATGTGTCCTGGCAGTCATGTGTCCTGGCAGTCATGTGTCCTGGCTGTCATGTGTCCTGGCAGTCATGTGTCCTGGCAGTCATGTGTCCTGGCAGTCATGTGTCCTGGCAGTCATGTGTCCTGGCAGTCATGTGTCCTGGCAGTCATGTGTCCTGGCTGTCATGTGTCCTGGCAGTCATGTGTCCTGGCTGTCATGTGTCCTGGCTGTCATGTGTCCTGGCAGTCATGTGTCCTGGCAGTCATGTGTCCTGGCTGTCATGTGTCCTGGCAGTCATGTGTCCTGGCAGTCATGTGTCCTGGCTGCCATGTGTCCTGGCAGTCATGTGTCCTGGCAGTCATGTGTCCTGGCAGTCATGTGTCCTGGCTGTCATGTGTCCTGGCAGTCATGTGTCCTGGCTGTCATGTGTCCTGGCTGTCATTGGCTCAATAACTCTGAATTATTTAGGTTCCTGACATCACTTTTCTCTCCTGTTTCTTTGCTTCATTACGTTTATCACTTCTCCCTTCACACTCGTCTTCCTTCTTCCTTCACAAACATCTATGTCATTTTCTCTATTTCTTTCACCTTCTCTTCTTGCTGATAGTTCGTCACTCTTGCTTTCTCTTCCCTCTTCTCTTCTCTTCGTAATGGATATACACACGGTGATGTGTATTTCTGTGTATGTATGAGGTGTATTACAGTGTATGTATGAGGTGTATTTCTGTGTATGTATGAGGTGTATTACAGTGTATGTATGGGGAGGTGTGTGTGTCTCAGTGTATGCACGGAGGTATGTTAACTCTGTATACATAGTGTGTATGTCAGTGTATGCAATGTATATATCACTGTATATACATGGTGTGTATGTCAGTGCATGCAGTGTGTATAATAGTGTATATACGTTGTGTATGTTAATGTGTATCAGTGTATATACATAGAAATGTTACTTTAATACATACAATATATAGGAAGTATTGCTCTCTCTCTCTCTCTCTCTCTCTCTCTCTCTCTCTCTCTCTCTCTCTCTCTCTCTCTCTCCCTCAGTGCCACTTTACATATAGTGACAATAACCTTGCAGCAGCAGAACATGGCCCTACCACAGCGCCACTGCCACAGTGCCACTACCAGAGTACCACTACCACAGTGCCACTGCCACAGTGCCACTATCACAGTGCCACTATATTATAGTGCCACTTTTACAGTGCCACTACCAGTACCACTACCACAGTGCCACTTCAACTACCAGTACCACTACCACAATGCCACAACAACTACCACAGTGCCACAACAACTACCAGTGCCACTACCACAGTACCACTACCACAGTGCCACTACCACAGTGCCGCTACAACTACCACAATGCCACTACCACAGTGCCACTACAACTACCACAGTGTCACTACAACTACCAGTGGCACTACCATAGTGCCACTAAACGTGCCAAGTTTCAGTGAAGACAATGGTACTGCGGTTTGAAAACAAGAATATATACATTGAGATGTATATATCTCAGTGTATATACACAGAGATGTACATCTGGTAGATAGTGAATCATTCTTGACTGGTGATTACCAGATGACCTGCAGTCTTGCAGACAGTCTTAACTAGTTCATAGTATTTGTTACTAGTTAACCAAACCATCAGCGTGTATGCCAGTCACGAGGCAGTGCTGTCCTGGGAGGCAGTTCTGTCCTGGGAGGCAGTGCTGTCCTGGGAGGCAGTGCTGTCCTGGGAGGCAGTGCTGTCCTGGGAGGCAGTTCTGTCCTGGGAGGCAGTGCTGTCCTGGGAGGCAGTGCTGTCCTGGGAGGCAGTGCTGTCCTGGGAGGCAGTTCTGTCCTGGGAGGCAGTGCTGTCCTGGGAGGCAGTGCTGTCCTGGGAGGCAGTGCTGTCCTGGGAGGCAGTTCTGTCCTGGGAGGCAGTGCTGTCCTGGGAGGCAGTGCTGTCCTGGGAGGCAGTGCTGTCCTGGGAGGCAGTGCTGTCCTGGGAGGCAGTGCTGTCCTGGGAGGCAGTGCTGTCCTGGGAGGCAGTGCTGTCCTGGGAGGCAGTGCTGTCCTGGGAGGCAGTGCTGTCCTGGGAGGCAGTGCTGTCCTGGGAGGCAGTGCTGTCCTGGGAGGCAGTGCTGTCCTGGGAGGCAGTGCTGTCCTGGGAGGCAGTGCTGTCCTGGGAGGCAGTGCTGTCCTGGGAGGCAGTTCTGTCCTGGGAGGCAGTGCTGTCCTGGGAGGCAGTTCTGTCCTGGGAGGCAGTTCTGTCCTGGGAGGCAGTTCTGTCCTGGGAGGCAGTGCTGTCCTGGGAGGCAGTGCTGTCCTGGGAGGCAGTGCTATCCTGGGAGGCAGTGCTGTCCTGGGAGGCAGTGCTGTCCTGGGAGGCAGTGCTGTCCTGGGAGGCAGTTCTGTCCTGGGAGGCAGTGCTGTCCTGGGAGGCAGTGCTGTCCTGGGAGGCAGTGCTGTCCTGGGAGGCAGTGCTGTCCTGGGAGGCAGTGCTGTCCTGGGAGGCAGTGCTGTCCTGGGAGGCAGTGCTGTCCTGGGAGGCAGTGCTGTCCTGGGAGGCAGTTCTGTCCTGGGAGGCAGTGCTGTCCTGGGAGGCAGTGCTGTCCTGGGAGGCAGTGCTGTCCTGGGAGGCAGTTCTGTCCTGGGAGGCAGTGCTGTCCTGGGAGGCAGTGCTGTCCTGGGAGGCAGTTCTGTCCTGGGAGGCAGTGCTGTCCTGGGAGGCAGTGCTGTCCTGGGAGGCAGTTCTGTCCTGGGAGGCAGTGCTGTCCTGGGAGGCAGTGCTGTCCTGGGAGGCAGTGCTGTCCTGGGAGGCAGTGCTGTCCTGGGAGGCAGTTCTGTCCTGGGAGGCAGTTCTGTCCTGGGAGGCAGTGCTGTCCTGGGAGGCAGTGCTGTCCTGGGAGGCAGTTCTGTCCTGGGAGGCAGTGCTGTCCTGGGAGGCAGTGCTGTCCTGGGAGGCAGTTCTGTCCTGGGAGGCCGTGCTGTCCTGGGAGGCAGTGCTGTCCTGGGAGGCAGTGCTGTCCTGGGAGGCAGTGCTGTCCTGGGAGGCAGTTCTGTCCTGGGAGGCAGTGCTGTCCTGGGAGGCAGTGCTGTCCTGGGAGGCAGTGCTGTCCTGGGAGGCAGTGCTGTCCTGGGAGGCAGTGCTGTCCTGGGAGGCAGTGCTGTCCTGGGAGGCAGTGCTGTCCTGGGAGGCAGTTCTGTCCTGGGAGGCAGTGCTGTCCTGGGAGGCAGTTCTGTCCTGGGAGGCAGTTCTGTCCTGGGAGGCAGTGCTGTCCTGGGAGGCAGTGCTGTCCTGGGAGGCAGTGCTGTCCTGGGAGGCAGTGCTGTCCTGGGAGGCAGTTCTGTCCTGGGAGGCAGTGCTGTCCTGGGAGGCAGAGCTGTCCTGGGAGGCAGTTCTGTCCTGGGAGGCAGAGCTGTCCTGGGAGGCAGTTCTGTTCTGGGAGGCAGTGCTGTCCTGGGAGGCAGTGCTGTCCTGGGAGGCAGTGCTATCCTGGGAGGCAGAGCTGTCCTCGGAGGCAGAGCTGTCCTGGGAGGCAGTTCTGTTCTGGGAGGCAGTGCTGTCCTAGGAGGCAGTGCTGCCCTGGGAGGCAGTGCTGTCCTGGGAGGTAGTGCTGTCCTGGGAGGCAGTGCTATCCTGGGAGGCAGTGCTGTCTTGGGAGGCAGTGCTGTCCTGGGAGGCAGTGCTGTCCTGGGAGGCAGTGCTGTCCTGGGAGGCAGTGCTGTCCTGGGAGGCAGTGCTGTCCTGGGAGGCAGTGCTGTCCTGGGAGGCAGTGCTGTCCTGGGAGGCAGTGCTGTCCTGGGAGGCAGTGTTGTCCTGGGAGGCAGTGCTGTCCTGGGAACCAGTGCTCTCCTGGGAACCAGTGCTGTCCTGGGAGGCAGTGTTGTCCTGGGAGGCAGTGCTGTCCTGGGAGGCAGTGCTGTCCTGGGAGGCAGTGCTGTCCTGGGAGGCAGTGTTGTCCTGGGAGGCAGTGCTCTCCTCTTATATGGATGTAAATCTGTTACTCTCTGATGTTTTGCTCTCTGGTAATGTTTCTCATCTTACCTTCCTGTCTCATGACCCTCTAAGATGACAGGTAAATCTTACTAGCATCTTGTAAAATTACATTCTTCTTATATATATATATATATATATATATATATATATATATATATATATATATATATATATATATATATATATATATATATATATATATTATATTATTTTATTATTAACACATCGGCCGATTCCCACCAAGGCAGGGTGGCCCAAAAAAGAAAAACTTTATCATTCACTCCATCACTGTCTTGCCAGAGGTGTGCTTTACACTACAGTTATAAAACTGCAACATAAACACCCCTCCTTCAGAGTACAGACACTGTACTTCCCATCTCCAGGACTCAAGTCCGGCCTGCCGGGTTCCTTGAATCCCTTCATAAATGTTACTTTGCTCACACTCCAACAACAAGTCAAGTATTAAAACCATTTGTCTCCATTCACTCCTATCATACACGCTTGCTGGAAGTCCAAGCCCCTCGCACAAAACCTCCTCTACTCCCTCCAACCTTTCCTCGACCGACCCCTACCCCGCCTTCCCTCCACTACAGATTTATACACTCTCGAAGTCATTCTGTTTTGTTCCATTCTCTCTACATGTCCAAACCACCTCAACAACCCCTCCTCAGCCCTGTTGTGGTAATCCCGCACCTCTTTCTAATTTTCAAACTACGAATTCTTTGCAATATATTCACACCACACATTGCCCTCAGACATGACATCTCCACTGCCTCCATCCTTCTCCTCGTTGCATCATTCATCACCCATGCTTCACACCCATATAGGAGTGTTGGTATAACTATATTCTCATACATTCCCCTCTTTGCTTCCAAGGACAAGGTTCTTTGTCTGCACAGACTCCTCAGTGCACCACTCATCATTTTCCCCTCATCAATTCTGATTCACCTCATCCTTCATAGACCCATCCGCTGACACGTCCACTCCCAAATATCTGAATACATTCACCTCCTCCATACTCTCTCCCTCCAATCTGATATCCAATCTTTCGTCACCTAATCTTTTTGTTATCCTCATCACCTTACTCTTTCCTATATTCACTTTTAATTTTCTTTTACATACCCTACCAAACTCATCCACCAACTTCTGCAACTCCTCTTCAGAATCTTCCAAAAGCACCGTATCATCAGCGAAGAGCAACTGTGACAACTCCCACTTTGTGTTAAATTCTTTATATTTTAACCCCACACCTCTTACCAAGAGGTGGCATGGCATGGACCCATCTATCCACTTTTTCGGTCACCTATCTATCCAGTTCACCCACACAAGCACCCACCTACCCACACAGCCACCCACCTACCCACACAGCAACCCACCTACCCACACAGAAACCTAACTACCCACGCAGCACCCCACCTACCCACACAGTCACCTACCCACTCAGCCACACACCCACCTACCCACACGAACACCTACCCACACACACCTACCCACACACATACCTACCCACACACCCACCTACCCACACACCCACCTACCCACACACCCACCTACCCACACGAACACCTACCCACACATCCACCTACCCACACACCAACCTACCCACACGAACACCTACCCACACACACACACACCTACCCACACACACATCTGCCCACACACACCTACCCACACACACCTACCCACACACACACCTACCCACCCACACCTACCCACCCACACACACCTACCCATGTATGCACACACCCACCTACCCACACACCCACCTACCCACACACACCTACCCACCCACACATACCTACCCACCCACACATACCTACCCACCCACACACCTACCCACACACACCTACCCACACACCCACCTACCCACACACCCACCTACCCACACACCCACCTACCCACACGCCCACCTACCCACACACCCACCTACTCACACACCCACCTACCCACACACCCACCTACCCACACACACACCTACCCACACACACCTACCCATACACATCTACCCACACACACCTACCCATCTACGCACACACCCACCTACCCACACACCCACCTACCCGCACACACACCTACCCACACACACCTACCCACACACACCTACCCACACACCCACCTACCCACACACCCACCTACCCACACACCTACCTACCCACACACACCTACCCACACACACCTACCCACACACCCACCTACCCACACACCCACCTACCCACACACCTACCCACACACCCACCTACCCACACACCCATCTACCCACACACCCACCTACCCACACACCCACCTACCCACACACCCACCTACCCACACACCCATCTACCCACACACCCATCTACCCACACACCCACCTACCCACACACCCATCTACCCACACACCCACCTACCCACACACCCACCTACCCACACACCCACCTACCCACACACCCATCTACCCACACACCCACCTACCCACACACCCACCTACCCACACACCCACCTACCCACACACCCACCTACCCACACACCCACCTACCCACACACCCACCTACCCACACACCCATCTACCCACACACCCACCTACCCACACACCCACCTACCCACACACCCACCTACCCACACACCCACCTACCCACACACCCATCTACCCACACACCCACCTACCCACACACCCATCTACCCACACACCCACCTACCCACACACCCACCTACCCACACACCCACCTACCCACACACCCACCTACCCACACACCCACCTACCCACACACCCACCTACCCACACACCTACCTACCCACACACACACCTACCCACACACACCTACCCACACACCCACCTACCCACTCACCTACCCACACACCCACCTACCCACACACCCATCTACCCACACACCCACCTACCCACACACCCACCTACCCACACACCCACCTACCCACACACCCACCTACCCACACACCCATCTACCCACACACCCACCTACCCACACACCCATCTACCCACACACCCACCTACCCACACACCCATCTACCCCCCCACCCATCTACCCACACACCCACCTACCCACACACCCACCTACCCACACACCCACCTACCCACACACCCACCTACCCACACACCCACCTACCCACACACCCATCTACCCACACACCCACCTACCCACACACCCACCTACCCACACACCCACCTACCCACACACCCACCTACCCACACACCCACCTACCCACACACCCACCTACCCACACACCCACCTACCCACACACCCACCTACCCACACACCCACCAACCCACCCACCTACCCACACACCCACCTACCCACACACCCACCTACCCACACACCCACCTACCCACACACCCACCTACCCACACACCCACCTACCCACACACCCACCTACCCACACACCCACCTACCCACACACCCACCTACCCACACACCCACCTACCCACACACCCACCTACCCACACACCCATCTACCCACACACCCACCTACCCACACACCCACCTACCCACACACCCACCTACCCACCCACCTACCCACACACCCACCTACCCACACACCCACCTACCCACACACCCACCTACCCACACACCCACCTACCCACACACCCACCTACCCACACACCCACCTACCCACACACCCACCTACCCACACACCCACACAGCCAAGTGGATTTCCAATTTCTAGCAGCACCAAAACATTTTGGCAAATTATATTGCTCTTCGGCGAGCTGCTGGTGTCTGCTGTCTGCTGCTGCTGTCTGCTACTGCTGGTGTCTGCTCTCTGTTGCTGCTTGTGTCTGCTGTCTGCTGCTGCTGGTGTCTGCTGTCTGCTGCTGCTGGTGTCTGCTGTCTGCTGCTGCTGGTGTCTGCTGCTGCTGGTGTCTGCTGCTGCTGGTGTCTGCTGTCTGCTGCTGCTGGTGTCTGCTGTCTGCTGCTGCTGCTGGTGTCTGCTGTTGCTGGTCTCTGGTGCTGCTGCTCGTGTCTGGTGGTGCTGCTGCTGCTGGTGTCTGCTGCTGTTGGTGTCTGCTGTCTGCTACTGCTGGTGTCTGCTGTTGATGCTGCTGTCTGCTGCTACTGGTGTCTGCTGCTGCTGTGTCTGCTCTTGATGCTGCTGGTGTCTGCTGTTGATGCTGCTGCTGGTGTATGGTGCTGCTGGTGTTTGGTGCTACTGTTGGTGTCTGGTGCTACTGCTGCTGCTGCTGGTGTCTGGTGGTGGTGGTGGTGCTGCTGCTGGTGTCTGGTGGTGGTGGTGGTGCTGCTGCTGGTGTCTGCTGCTGCTGCTGTCTGCTGCTGCTGGCGTATGGTGCTGCTGGTGTCTGGTGCTGCTGCTGGTGTCTGCTGCAGCTGCTGCTGCTGCTGCTGCTGCTGGTGTCTGGTGGTGGTGGTGGTGCTGCTGACTCCTGCTGGTCGTGTCTGGTGGTGGTGCTGCTGCTACTGCTGGTGTCTGCTGTTGATGCTGCTGCTGTCTGCTGCTGCTGGTGTATGGTGCTGCTGGTGTCTGGTGCTGCTGCTGGTGTCTGCTGCAGCTGCTGCTGCTGCTGCTGCTGCTGCTGGTGTCTGGTGGTGGTGGTGGTGGTGCTGCTGCTGGTCGTGTCTGGTGGTGGTGCTGCTGCTACTGCTAGTCGTGTCTGCTGTTGATGCTGCTGCTGACTGCTGCTTGTGGTATCTGCTGCTAATGCTGACTGCAGCTGCTGTTGCTGTTATTGTTGTGTTGAGATGTACAACTTGTTCACACATGTACACTTTTTCCTTATCTCCTTCACTTATGTACAGTAATATACAGTAATGTACAGTAATATACAGTAATGTACAGTAATATACAGTAGACATACAGTAATATACAGTAGACATACAGTAATATACAGTAATATACAGTAGACATACAGTAATATACAGTAGACATACAGTAATGTACAGTAGACATACAGTAATATACAGTAGACATACAGTAATATACAGTAGACATACAGTAATATACAGTAGACATACAGTAATATACAGTAGACATACAGTAATATACAGCACACATACAGTAATATACAGTAGACATACAGTAATATACAGTAGACATACAGTAATGTACAGTAGACATACAGTAATATACAGCACACATACAGTAATATACAGTAGACATACAGTAATATACAGCACACATACAGTAATATACAGTAGACATACAGTAATATACAGTAGACATACAGTAATATACAGCATGCATACAGTAATATACAGTAGACATACAGTAATATACAGTAGACATACAGTAATATACAGTGGACATACAGTAATATACAGTAGACATACAGTAATATGCAGTAGACATACAGTAATAGACACCACACCTACAGTAATATACAGTAGAATACAGTAATATACAATAGACATACAGTAATATACAGCACACATACAGTAATATACAGTAGATATACAGTAATATACAGTAGACATACAGTAATATACAGCATGCATACAGTAATATACAGTAGACATACAGTAATATACAGTAGACATACAGTAATATACAGTGGACATACAGTAATATACAGTAGACATACAGTAATATACAGTAGACATACAGTAATAGACACCACACCTACAGTAATATACAGTAGAATACAGTAATATACAATAGACATACAGTAATATACAGCACACATACAGTAATATACAGTAGACATACAGTAATATACAGTAGACATACAGTAATATACAGCATGCATACAGTAATATACAGTAGACATACAGTAATATACATTAGACATACAGTAATATACAGTAGACATACAGTAATATACAGTGGACATACAGTAATATACAGTAGACATACAGTAATATACAGTAGACATACAGTAATAGACAGCACACATACAGTAATATACAGTAGAATACAGTAATATACAGTAGACATGCAGTAATATACAGTAGACATACAGTAATATACAGTAGACATACAGTAATATACAGCACACATACGGTAATATACAGCACACATACAGTAATATACAGTAGACATACAGTAATATACAGTAGACATACAGTAATATACAGTAGACATACAGTAATATACAGTAGACATACAGTAATATACAGCACACATACAGTAATATACAGTAGACATGCAGTAATGTACAGTAGACATACAGTAATATACAGTAGACATACAGTAATATACAGCACACATACAGTAATGTACAGTAGACATACAGTAATATACAGCACACATACAGTAATATACAGTACACATGCAGTAATATACAGTAGACATACAGTAATATACAACACACATACAGTAATATACAGTAGACATACAGTAATATACAGTAGACATGTCAGCATAGTTGCTGATCCCCTTATGTGTGTTGTATAGCGTATTATAGTACCATCCATGTGCTTTATATAGAAGATCCCTATTAGGCCGAGTGACTGTATGACGTCATGGGATGCAGCGTGAGTGAGTGACGAGCTGCCTCTTTCTCAATCGACGGATAGACATAGAAGCAGGCAGAACACGGCAGGCCTGGGCATCCCACCTCTCATCACAGTCTGACAATATATAGTGTTACCAAACAACAAGGGGCAACAAACATCTGTGTGTTATGGTAGACCATTTCACCAGATATTGTGAGTTCCTATTGCAAATAAGACTGCAAAGACAGTAGCTAAAGCGTTTAAAGAACGCATTATCTGCAGGCATACCACCCCTAAGTCCTTAGTAACAGATAATGGAGGTGAATTCTGTAAAGAGATTCTTGAAAATTTGTGTACTTTGTACAAGATCTCTAAATCCACCATTGTTCCTCATCATCCTGCCAGCAATGGGTTAGCTGAACGAACCAATAAGAAAGTACTTGATGTCTCGAGAGCCACTATCAACCCCAATAGTGAAACTTGTGATGAAGTTATACCAGATGTTCAATGTGCCATAAATTCTGCTTACAATGCTTCCATAGGTGATACCCCACATTATGCATTGTATTGTGTAGACAAGCGTTTACCCTATGAGTTGTTATATTCCACTCCGAAACCCAATTACAACCCTGATGATTTCGTAGCAACTCGTACAAGCATGGCTCGGAGCGTTTTTAGAAGAATCCGTGAAACACTTCATAAATCAACAGCAGAATTTACTCGAGTAACTAATAGCAGTGCTAAAGCATCAAAAGTTAAAGTAGGTTCGAGAGTAATGCTGACAAATTTCAACAAAACATCCGAAATGCCTAAGCTCGATCAAAAGTTTGTTGGCCCTTATCGAGTTGTAGAACATATCTTGGGTAATAAGTATAAGGTTAAAGAAATTAGTACTGGTAAGTACAAAGAATCGCATTTAGATCATATGAAATTAGTATGCGATGTTGATGATATTGCTACCCAGACTAATGTGACAGATGCTGAAAATCCTCTTGACTCTGTACCCTCTACCTCAAATACTCAGTCAGATATTCAACCTGAATGTCATTACTCCTTGCGTACTCGACAAGTAATGAGAAACCCACAAGTATCTTTTGTAGATACTCGTTCAGATCTCCCTCAGTCAAGGCATGTGTTAGCTATTACAGAGGAATTCGATCCTCCCAGAGATGATAACCATTTTGCATATTGTTGCAACCCCTGAATGGGTTGCAATGATTATTATGTATATATATAATTATTACCTTTTCATTTAATTTTATATTGCTTATATTTGCGATAATAGCTAACTCGTAAATGTATTGCTTTATATTGTTATTTGACGTAGCTTCCTTTGTTAGGTAGGATGTAACATATTATGTGCTCAGTTCAAGTCTTGATTGTCTAAATACTGTAATTATCGCTCCTTGCTCGTTACTCTGCCGGCTTCTGAGCTGCAGTTGTCCACGGAGCTATCACGTGATCGAGGGGGGGGGTGTCCTCACCTCGCCTAAAGTATTCAGTCTGCTCTAGACTCTCTTGGAGGTTGGACAGATTGTCTGTCTCATTATTCTTGTTAGTTCTGTAGAACTCTGTTCACAGAACATTGTATAGACTTAGTGATTTTCGACGTTGTACTGAGGTTGTGTGTCACATAGACACTCGAAACATCTCAGGTCCTGAGCTGTAACTTCTCACTTAACTTGTACTGGTATCTGTGTATTATCACAGTCGGGGATTTTCTTATGCTGAACTTAGATTCAGTAGTATGGGAGTTTTGTGACTTTTGTGGAGGATCTGCAGATGGTCCCTACTTAGTGTCGTTATATTATCTCCTTGTTCCTGATTCTGTGTCGCAGTTGCTTGTTGTATTGCTATTGGGCTTAGCATTCTTTTTATTGTTCAAGCAGACTGGTCTGGTTGCCAGTCGGTCAAGAAGTTAGTTTATGTGAGGACTTTGTCAGTCACTTGTTTAAGTCTAGTCGAGTCGTGAGACATAGTGAACTACTTAGAGCACTTACACACATACACACAAACTTGTACATATTTGTAATATCTTATTAAATGTTAAATGTACCAGACAGTACTTAAGAATGATAATGTGATATGTGCTTTCAACACAATAATACTGTAAACGAGAGAAGTGATATTATTTTGATTATTGTGATTAATTTAATTTAATTTAATTTGATAATATACCTCTAGACTTAATAAATTTATTAAATTTTAATTTCTCTAGTTAGTAGCCTACTAGTTGTAATCCTGAAGCACTATTGAATAATACTGAATTCTAATGGATAATTGGACAAGGATACTGACTACTTGTTACGAAAACCCAGTAACAGGCTGGATGCTAGAAGGGCAGTCCTTTCTAGTATTCACTGAAGATCTCTAAGCTTTTAGAATCGCGTTGTAACAAATGGGGGCCTGTCTGGGATATTCTTGATCCGAGGTGTTGGAGAAATTGTCCAGTTTGACATTCTAGTAACTCTATGGTCAAACGCTTTGAGTACTTTCCTAATCTGAAGACTTTGAGTTTAGTCTTGTACAACATACCAGGTGGATGTATGTACCTGAGTCTCTTGATCCAAGGAGATGGAAATACTGTTTATGAGTTCTAGCTCTAAGACAGCCAACACTAAAATTCCTATTAGGATTATAGTTTCCCATAATCACTCTCTCGTAGTACAATTATTTTTGTGATGTATGCCAAAGTGAAACAGTTAATTGATACTCTGACTTTGTCTGAGTTAAGTACATTAAAACTTCAGTGGTGTTGGCGAGTAGCCAAATATCTCGGTGTGACGTATAACAGGAATTACACCGCAGAAACTGTCAGAGCGTTAATTAAAGATATATTGTTTCCTGCTCATACAGATATGTCTGATTATGATTCAGATTCAGAAAGCCTAGTGTCACAATTAGGAAGTATGACTCTATTTGATGAAGAAGAAAGAGCAACTAAGGCAGAAGTGAGCCTAGTGTCTGAGCCTAGTGTAGCTCAGTTCTCGCTCACGCCTTCCCTCCTGTTAGCATGACACTGCCTAATACTAATACAGTGTATGCTACACCTGTATCTACTTATCCTAGACCAGATCTAGACTCTCTAGAGACGGCTGGACAAGGTGCCCGACCAAAGGACCGTCCAGACCATGTTAATTTCCTTACTCCTCCATTACCCACTGGTCCTATCTCTCAGGAACAGTTTGAGAGGTTTGAACGCCTCATTATGTTGCAGACTGCACAAGTAGAGGCACAGAGGAAATTGAACGAAGAAGATTTCCAAAGAGAAAATGTTCGTCTGGGATGACAACAGACTGATAGATCACAGGACACATTTAATGTGCAGAAAGCTGCATCCATGGTTCCTAAGTTTTTTGAAAATGACTTAGACACCTATTTTGATGTGTTTGAGAACCAGGCACGTGCTATGAACTGGCCACGTAAGCACTGGGCAACCTTGTGCATACAGCTTTGACAGGAAGAGCTCAAACTTGTACTGCTACCTTACCATTTGCCAAGTACATTAGTTATGACACTGTCAAACAAACTATTCTAGAGACGTATAACTTGTTACCTGTAAGTTATCAACGTGCATTTCGTATGTTACAATGACGACAAGATCAAACTTGTGTAGAGTTTGCTCGTGAGAAAAAAGTTGCTTTTGAGAGATGGTCTAGAGCTGCCAAGTCTAACAACTACGACAGCCTTGTTCAGTTGTTACTACACGAAGAGTTTAACAACTGTATGTCTGCTGACATACAAGAATATCTGATCGATCATACTACCTCGGATATTCTGGAAACTGCAGCATTAGCAGACAATTACAAGATTTCTCACAAACTTGTACGTACTAAAACAGATAAACAAGGTAACTAAAAATTGTCCTAGAAGTTGGCAACCTAAATCAGCTGCTCATTGCCGGCCTGATGTACCTGCTACTGTAACTTCTCGTACCTTTACCAGGAAAACTCACAATCCTGAATCTGTCTCTGTGGCTAGACAGAAATCTGATATCGAGAAGAAGAAAGTTAAATGTAACTATTGTAACAGAAAAGGACATGCTAGAGAGTATTGCTATAAGTTAGAAAGAGATACGAGAAGCAGTCGTGCGGCTGGCGCCCCCACACAAGTCGTATCCTCTTCCGAGCAACAAAGGCACCAAAATCCTAGTAATACCTCTGATCCTACTGTTTTAGATAATGTTACTCAGGACAGATGACTAGCATCAGAAAGTGTATCTGACGAAAAGATTCGTTCAGCCATGGGTCCTTACTTTTCGAGAGGTAAAGTAGGATTTGACGAATCACATCTAACTGAAATAGTTTTTTTCAGAGACACTGGCAGTTATCTCACGTTATTAAGAGAAGATGTACTGCCCATAACTGACGATACCTATACCAAGATAGATGTATTGTTAGAAGCCTATGGAGGGGCTGTTATAAAAGTGCCTCTGCACAAAGTTTATATTCAAACAAGCTATTATACTGGTTATATTTCAGTGGGTATATCCAGTGGTGTATTTCCCATCAGGTCAGTGGACTTGTTGATAGGGAACGATATCCTTCATGCTGGTATATGTAAAGAACCACTTGTGATTGATAACAACACTGATGATAATTATGCCATTGAAGCTTGTAGAGAGAAACCTATTTTATTTCCTCTCAGCGCAATTACTAGAGCTATGTCAAAGATACAACAACCATCCCTGTCTCCTGTTGAGTTAGTTGATGACAATGATTTGGGGTTGAATATGTTGTTTAGTGACGCTCTGCGCCCAGGATCATTAACACTGACTCCCCCCGGTCATCAACCTAGTCAGGACACAACTGACGTTAAATTTCTAACTCATGATGATTTAATCAAGGATCAGTTTGTTGATCAGTCACTGGAAAGACTGAGAGATATAGCAGTTACTGAGAGTGAAGCAAAGGATCTCGATAATTGTTACTATTATAGTAATGGTGTACTGATGGGGAAAAATACATGCAAGTTGTCAGCTGATAGTATTTCCCCCACAGTCAAGCATCTCGTAGTGTTACCAGTTACATTTCGTGAACAAGCCATTGATTTTGCTCACAATAGTCCCATAGGAGGACATTTGGGTGTCAAGAAGACACTCGGTAAACTGGCAAAACATTTTACTTGGCCAAAGATGAAGGAAACAGTTGCTGATCATGTGCGACGTTGCCACGTGTGTCAAGTGACAGGCAAGCCAGCGCACTCACCTCCACCTGCGCCTCTCATTCCTATCACCGTGGATGGTGAACCATTCTCACGTCTTATTATTGATTGTGTTGGTCCTTTGCCTAGAACCAAACTAGGAAACCAATACTTATTTACTATTATGGACGCGGCAACACGCTATCCCGAAGCTATTCCTATGAGAAAAATTAATGCTTGTGCTATTATGAGAGCGCTGATGAAATTTTTCTCCCAGGTTGGATTGCCACGAGAGATACAATCAGATCAGGGATCTAACTTCACTTCTAAGATCTTTCGAGAAGCATTATCCCACCTAGGAATAAAGTCTGTACTTTCAACCAGTTATCATCCACAGTCACAAGGGGCTCTAGAGAGATTTCATCAGACACTGAAGTCCATGATGAGAGCTTATTGTGAACATTTTTCTAGAGACTGGGATGAGGGTATACCTTTTCTTCTGTTCACTATGAGAGAAAGTGAGCAAGAAAGTCTCGGATTTAGTCCATTTGAATTAATATTCGGACACCAAGTGCGTGGTCCTCTCGCAGTGTTGAAAGACGTGTGGACAGGAAAATCAAATCCATCATTGAGTACTTCACCTTCATTAATGCAGCAACATTTGACAGCCGCTAGAGAGCTAGCTTCGAAAAACCTAGTTTCAGCCCAAGCTAGAATGAAGCAACATTATGACAAGCGTGCTGTCTCTCGCTCTTTTAAAGCAGGAGATAAGGTGATGGCTAGGAAATTAGTACCAGGTCATGCTCTACAAGCCAGGTATGATGGTCCCCTGGAAGTAGTGAAAAAGCTTAGCGACGTAAATTATTTGGTACATACGCCTGGGAAAAAGAAATCTAATCATGTGTACCATGTTAACCAGCTTAAGACATACTACGCTAGTCCTCTACCTACTACTTCTATTCTTCCTAGGACAGAGGAAGAAAACGTCAGTCTACCTGACATCTCTAGAGGTATAGAGGTTCTTTTAGAAAATTCAGTGACTCTACAATCACTAGACGATTTTCTTAGTAACCTTGGGATTGAGAAAGCTGGTGATATTAAAAACATGATTTTGCATTTCCCTGAATTGTTCAGTGATGTTCCTAAACGTTGTACTCTAGGT
Source organism: Cherax quadricarinatus (assembly GCF_038502225.1). Classification (NCBI taxonomy): domain Eukaryota; kingdom Metazoa; phylum Arthropoda; class Malacostraca; order Decapoda; family Parastacidae; genus Cherax; species Cherax quadricarinatus. The sequence continues at coordinate 306,240 of NC_091349.1, forward strand.
GTACATGACGTTGATGTACAGGGAGCATCACCCATTAAGCAATCACCATATAGGATGAGTCCAACAAAGCATAAAGCATTGAGAGAAGAGGTTGATTTTCTGTTATCTCACGGACTTATTGAGTGCAGTAAAAGTCCATGGGCATCTCCCTGTATTTTAGTGCCTAAACCTGACGGTAGTTTCAGGATGTGCACTGATTACAGGAAAGTGAACTCTGTCACCTTGCCTGATGGTTATGATCTACCTTGCATTGAAGACCTTATTGACCGTGTGTCAGGAGCCCAGTTTGTCAGCCGTTTAGATCTCTTACGAGGCTATTATCAAGTCCCTCTTACTGAACGTGCTCAAGAAATATCTGCTTTTACTGTTCAAGATGGCTTGTTTAACTACCTCGTCACCCCCTTCGGCCTATATAATGCGGCTTCTTCATTCCAACATATAATGAACGAGTTGACCCACAACTTGGAAGGAGTAGAAGCCTACTCATTTTGTTAACATCCAGTATGATACCATCCACTAGTTCTAAGTTATATATGAATTTGTTATTGTATAGAATCAGCCCAGAGCCATCTGCCTGTTCAGCCTATAGTATAGTACGTATAGTAGTGTATGTGGAGATGACATACGTAACATGACCGAGCTGTCAGCATAGTTGCTGATCCCCTTATATGTGTTGTATAGCTTATTATAGTACCATCCATGTGCTTTATATAGAAGATCCCTATTAGGCCTAGTGACTGTATGAAGTCACGGGATGCAGCGTTAGTGAGTGACGAGCTGCCTCTTTCTCACGAGCTGCCTCTTTCTCACTCGACGGATAGACGTAGAAGCAGGCAGAACACGGCAGGCTTGGGCATCCCACCTCTCATCACAGTCTGGCAATATATAGTGTTACCATCCAACAAGGTGTTTACCTTCAACCCTCGTATCTCCTTAAGAACCCCTACGACAGACATACAGTAATATACAGTAGACATACAGTAATATACAACACACATACAGTAGACATATCATGTGGGGTTCGAACACGTGGATAGGGTAAAGAAATACTATCGTAAGGGTTCTTGAATGGAGATATCACAGGTTGAAAGTAGACACACTTGTAGGATGGTAGATATATTGTCAGACTGAGATGGGAGATGGAGCCACAGTTACCTAGCCTGTTTACGCCTAGACGGTCTGCCGCTGAGTGAGGGCGGGACAAAGGGATCACTGCCCATGTGTATGCCCATGACGTCACACCAAGCCAAAGGCCTACGAGGGATCTCGTGTCTAAAGCACATGGAGGATACTAATATGCTATGCTATATAATACAGGGGATACAGGGATCAGCAACTATGCTGACAGCTCGGTCATGTTACGTATGTCGTCCCGACATACACTACTATCTATAGGCTGAACAGGCAGGCGGATCTGGGCTGATTCTATACAATAACAAATTCATATATAACTTAGAACTAATGGATGGTACAACATGATTTTGACGTAATGGGTGTTAACGTAATCATTACAAACTATAAGTACAAATCATTATACAATATGGATGGAATTGATCGATCGATCTGTATTCATGCACTCTACGGATTCTGAGGAAGAATAATTATATACAAAGAAGTGTTTAACAGAAAGGCAGATTCGGTGCACGCAAATCTAGACTGTTAATTCTCAGAATACGGAGGGAACGTGAACACGAAAATTTCTGACAAACTGATCAGCTAATAACAAAACACACAGTTATTAATTTCATTCATCTCGGACATCTAAGTATACAGACTATGTACATTTAAACCCAATTCTGCGAGGGTAAGGTTTACGTATGCAGAATGGTTATCATCTCTGGGAGGGTCGAATTCCTCTGCAATGGCTAACACATGCCTTGACTGAGAGAGATTTGAAGGAATATCTACAAAAGATACTTGCGGGTTTCTCATTACTTGTCGAGTACGCAAGGAGTAACGACATTCAGGTTGAGTATCTGACTGAGTATCTGAGGTAGAGAGTACAGGATCAGGAGGATTGTCAGAATCTGTCACATTAGTCTGGGTAGCAATATCCTCAACATCGCATACTAATTTCATATGATCTAAATGCGATTCTTTGTATTTGCCAGTACTAATTTCTCTAACCTTATACTTATTTCCAGAGATATGTTCTACAACTCGATAAGGTCCGACAAACTTTTGATCAAGCTTTGGCATTGCAGACATTTTGTTAAAGTTAATCAGCATAACTCTCGAACCTACTTTGATTTTGGATGGCTTAGCACGGCTATTAGTTACTCTAGTAAATTCTGCTGTTGATTTATGAAGTGTTTCACGGATTCTTCTAAAAACACTTTGAGCTAAGCTGGTACGAGTTGCTACGAAATCATCAGGGTTATAATTAGGTTTCGGAGTGGAATATAACAACTCATAGGGTAAACGCTTGTCTACACCATACAATGCATAATGTGGAGTATCACCTATGGAAGCATTGTAAGCAGAATTTATGGCACACTGGACATCTGGTATAACTTCATCCCAAGTTTCACTATTGGGGTTGATAGTGGCTCTCAAGACATCAAGTACTTTCTTATTGGTTCGTTCCGCTAACCCATTGCTGGCAGGATGATGAGGAACAATGGTGGATTTAGAGATCTTGTATAAAGTACACAAATTTTCAAGAATCTCATTACAGAACTCACCTCCATTATCTGTTACTAAGGACTTTGGGGTGGTATGCCTGCAGATAATGCGTTCTTTAAACGCTTTAGCTACTGTCTCGGCAGTCTTATCTGCAATAGGAACTAACTCGCAATATCTGGTGAAATGGTCTACCATAACACACAGATGTTTGTTGCCTTGGAGGGAACATTTAAAATTAGTTAACAAATCAAGGGCAACTCTTTCCCACGGTTCGCTAGTGGTTGGGTACACTTGGATTGGGTTAGGACCATTGACATTTCCTTTATGCTGCATACAGACACTACATTTCTTAACATACTCGGAAATGTCAGTTGCCATACGTGGCCAAAAGTATTTCATTCTGGCTTGTTTCACAGAACGATCCATACCAGGGTGTGCAACACCTGGTGCATCATGAACTAGCTGTAGAGCTACGTTCACTAGTGACTGTGGAATTACTAACTGGTAAACTCTTCTGCTTGGAGTACCCAACTCGGCTGTTCGATACAGTAATTCCTGACTCATTACAAAGTCACTAATGGGTGCTGGTGGCTTTACAGCAAGAATGAGATCTTCCTGGAGAAGGAATCGAATCACACCAGACCACATGGGATCTATTCTTTGTGCAGTTTTGACATCCTCGACAGTAAATGGAGGATCTGCAGTAACTACACTAACGTGTCGCGATAAAGCATCTGCGACTACATTTGACTTGCCAGGTAAATGTTCAAAAGTGGGATTGAACTCTTGGATAGTCAAGGACCATCTGGCTAACCTTCCAGTAGGCTGTTTGTTCTGGAATAAAGGTATCAGTGGCGCATGATCTGTCAAGACATGAACAGGGTACTGGTAAATGATGTCTCGGAAGTGCTTTAAAGACCACACTATTGCTAAAGCTTCTTGCTCCGTTACTGTATAATTACGTTCAGCCTTCGTAAGGACTCGGCTAGCAAATGCAACTGCGTTGTACTTGCTATCAGTCTTCTGAGCTAGTACGGCACCTATGCCAATGGAACTAGCATCAGTTGTCAGATAGAAGGGCTTAGAAAAATCTGGGAATTTCAAAATGGGAGCAGATGTTAGCTTTTCTTTTAGAGTTTGGAATGCTGTTTCTTGACGGAAGGTCCAACTAAAAGGAGCATCTTTCTTAAGCAACTCAGTTAGAGGAGCAGCTATGGAAGAAAAATTAGCAATGAAAGATCTATAAAAACCTGCTAAGCCCACAAAGGATCTTACGGCATCAGCGGTTTTGGGAGTTGGAAAATTTAGTACTGCAGTTACTTTACTTTGGTCAGTCGTAACCCCTCTAGGAGTGACTACGTGACCAAGAAACTTAATTTCTGATCTGAAAAATTGGCATTTAGACAGTTTGATCTTTAAATTTGCTTCTTCAAGCTTTCCAAGTACTGTATCAAGTCTTTTCAGATGTGTGTCCACGTCTTCGGACATGACGATTACGTCGTCTAAGTACACCATAAGTGCTTTACCTATCAGACCTCTAAAGATATTGGTCATGAGTCTAGAGAACGTGATAGGAGACGATCGTAATCCAAACGCCATACGGAGGAAATGATAATGACCTGTGGGAGTGGAGAAAGCTGTTAACTCTTGGCTGTCCTCGTGAAGAGGGACTTGCCAAAACCCTTGTAACAAGTCTAGGGTCGAGAAGACTTTGTTATCTCCGATATTGCGTAAAAGGTCACCTAGTACAGGAAGTGGGAAACGATCTGGAATGGTTTTCGCGTTTAACTTCCTAAAGTCAATCACCGGGCGCCAAGTGCCATCCTTCTTAGGCACTAGGATCAAGGGCGCATTCCAGGGTGAATTGCTATGTGCAATAACTCCATCATTGAGCATTTGATTGATCAGTTCCTCTGCGACAGCAACTTGTGAATGAGGCATTCTGTACGCAGGTATGTAAATAGGTCTAGTACCAGGTTCAAGTGGAATACGATGGGACAATAAGTTCGTTATACCCATCTTCTCACCTGGTAAGGCAATAGCTTTACGACGTTTGTTCAACAGAGTCAACAAACGCTTGACTTCGTCTGGGAAGTCAGTAGGAGCTAAGTCTTTCTCCTCAACTGGTGAAACAGATTGATCCGGAGAAGTGGATGAGGTCTCCCCGGTAGAAATAGCACCGGCCCACTGGTCAGGTGACACGTCATCCTGTACTTGAACAGGGTAAGGATAGTGAACTAGGTCAACGAGGTTGGTATTTGCTCTGAGACGAACACTGTGACCCAAAGTGTTAGCAAGGAGTAAATGGATCTTACTGTCTCTTACAATGTGTAAGGAAGGTTCAACAAATAAACCTTTGACCTTGCAGGAATCACTGTCAACTAGGACGGTATCACCATCTGGAACATTAGGAACAACAACAGACACTCTAGTGAGAGCACTAGCCGCAACAGAGACGTCTTTCTGCAAACGGCATGTGACATCAACAAGAGATGGCATTACTAGTTCCAAGTAATCGTTTTCTGACAAGGCATCCCCTGTGGAGAAACTACTACTCGAACTAGCAGTCATTGCAGGGATAGGCTGTGCACTCAAGGCAGTCTGAGTGTCCTCGGACACTTGAGGCAACGGAACACTATCCTGCAAGTCTGAAGGTATAGGTGGAACACTAATGGGAGTGACAGAATTACCAGTGCCTGACCGCTTGGGTACGCTACTGGAAATTGCATTGGCTTGTAAGGACTTAATGCGTACATCATACTCTGCAGCAGTATGACAGATTTCTGATCCAAGCTGGTAACCCCAGAATGGAACGATTAAGTCATCTATTTGGGCATGCCATCGGTACGGGTCGAGCACAATGCGTAAGTCTCGCATGGAAGCAAATCCCAGAAGAAGGTCACCAGGGAAAGCAATCTGGTCGACAACAAGAAAAGCAGCAGTAAAGTCTCTGCCTTGGATAGTAAAGGTGAGTGAAGTCTGACCTCGGACTCGCAGAAGAGAACCAGCTACTCCACCAAGGAAGGTTACAGTAGTTGGTTCAACGAGGAGGATACGTCGTAACCGCTTCTCTTTAAACAAGCTAGACCTAATGATATTAACTTGCGCACCAGAGTCCATGAACACATGAACGGGCGCATTATGGACAGAAGCTTGTACTAATGGACCAATCGTTGCATTAGAACTCATATGCAAACAGGAAGTTGAGTTATCATCGGAGAAAGCATCTTCTACTTCATCCCCAAATTCCTCTACGTCAGAGACGTGTGAAGCCACATCATCAGCAGGATTGTCATTCTCGAGACTGCTTAAGGCTTCAAAGGAATTGTGAACGGGGATGGCGTACTCATTATCACTTACCGTCACCATTGGGCGGTTTGACTGGGGCGCTCTAATTCCCCCGAATTGGAAGAATGAGCCTGGTTCTGATTAGACTGTGAACCACGACGTCTGTTTCCTCTCCTGGCTCTGCGGTTGGAACGGCCATGGAAAGATCTAGAGTACCGCATATTGTAGAGCGCATTGCACTCAGATGTATCATGTCCATGAATTCTATGATGAGTACAGTAGGGAAGATCTGACTGGTACTCATCATCAGTACGACGCTTCTTAGGGTAACTGGCATAACAATTACTAGCGATATGGCCACGGAAACCACAATTGTAGCAAATTATTTGACTGTGGTTACTGTACGTACTATGGGTGTTACGGGAATGATAGCTCTTAACACTTGCTTTGGATGATGAGCGTGAGTGATTGCGGTTGGGAGGTTTGGTAGTAGCACAAACTAAAGGAGGTACAGGATTGGACAAGGTGTTTGGCATAGACCTACGATAAGGGAAGGATCCCTCGGGACACAAATTTCGTACATGGATTAGAGCTTTAAGCGGTCCCATATTAGCATCTAGCGGACTTGAATTGTACACATACTTAGATGTCGGTGGCATTAGTTGTTTAACGACTCCAAAGGCAGCTAATCTGGCAAACCCATCAAGGGCTGGTTTATCACTATCGTTAAGATATCTTGAATTTCGGCCTGCTTTAACAAATGAGGACATTAGGTTATTGAGACGGAGAGCAAACTCCTCTAATGACTCTTCTGGTCTCGGGGCTGTGCAAACTAATTCTTTGAGAACAACGAACGGATCGGTTTCTCGCACTGGTTCAAGATAATTGCGAATTAACTGTTCATAATCTTGCCACCTGGTCAGATCTTGGAAGTCCTTCATTCGAATTAATTTAAATACATTTGAGGCAGCTGAAGAACGGGCTAGACTCTCCTTTCCGATACTTATTAAAAGACTCTCAGATGGGGGACCATCAACTGAAGCGTCAGCTCTGGCTCTAACTGCAGTAAACCAACCTTCAAGGTTGTCTGGGTCACCATTGAATAATGGCATAGCATCATACGGATCACGAGTGAAGTTACGCATGCCAGAAGTCTGAGTATGTCTATCGTTTGATACGGAGTTACTCGAATTTTGGGCTGACACATTAATGGTTGTACTAGCAGCAAGTGCTGAGGCATCGCTAGAGAAAACTTGAGACATGTTTGCCAAAATGTAAAAACTAGAATTTAGAGAACAAAGAAAATGATAACTGAGGAACACACAACACAGTGAACTTAAATGGAAGAAAATGCTTAACTATTCTGCATAAGTAATTAAAAATTGACAAGTTACACAGTAAGCAAAGAACTCACACAAGAAAAAAAAATATGCAACTTAACAAACACTGAAAATCAAGAGAACTTGTACTTGCTCAAATCTAATATGCTCAATTTTTACTTTAAATTGAATAAATGGCACAGTGAGTTGTCTTTACTTTCAATGCAACAAGGAAATACACAATAAAATGATAAAATGGACTCAATAAACTTGTGCAAAAATTGAAACAAACACACAATTCACTGAAATAAAAATTAAAATGACAGACAGAATAAAATACTATGCACAGAACAGAGCATAAGAAACTGCACTGTAAGAAACTGTATTGCACAACACTGCATAAAATTTTCTGCAAGAAAAACTTTAATAGCAACACAATATTTGCACAAGAATTATTGCAAAATGAGTCTGTGTGCAATAATTAAAATTATAACACACAAGAAAAGAAATATATCAAGGAATGAACACTTTAACTCTTAACTGCACTTAAACAACAAGCAAAAGAACAATTTACTTTAAAAGGAGAACTTAAAAATTGCACTAAGAGTGAATTTGTTCAATAAAATATGAAAAATAATAGGTGCTAAAACACACAACAAAAAGGAATACAACACTTACAGAGATGCAGGACACAAAACATCAACATAAACACAGTACTAGAATTTTCTTGCAATGAAACTTGATGTGTGAAAAATTTTGTAAATGTGAGCTCTTGCTGGGACTTTAAAAATGGCACTATTGTCTGTGGAAATAAGACAAATTAAACACTGGCTGAATAAAGGAATATGAACACAAGAATGTTCAACACACAGGGAACAAAAATAATAAAATTACACAAATGCTGGGAAGAAAAAAAAATAACAGACAACACTGAGTTGTGATGCAGAATATGAGGTGAAAAATTTACTGAGTTAATTCACTGGAATTCTGAAGTTTAAACACAAGTTCTATACTGCTCATATGTTGCACACACAACAAAGGAAACACTAAGTACTTACTTCAAGTGTATAAAAAGAAACACAACACAACAGATATAAAATAATACACGAAAATTAACACTGAATTAAGGAGATTAAAAGAAATTAATAGAATCAGTACATGATAAACACTGAGTCTGATCAAGAGTCACTGAATGTCACTAAGAGAAAAATTCACTGGGAACACAAAAGAAATGTCTCAACACTCGCAAATGTCTCTAAAAAAAAAATATTATAGCTGTAACACTTGAAAAAATGAGATTGATGGATTGTTTATATCGTCTTGCTGCTGTCCTCTGCACAGATGATCGTAGAATTGCGCTTAAATCGGCGAGAGACAACACATAGGAGGCTTTTAAAGATGGCGCACCACTCTCTAGCTCTTGACCCCCTATGTGGTCCTTAAAATATGGTGCTACAACCCTTAGCAGAGCACCAAAACACTGATGAGGTAGATGAGTTGTAATGGCCGACTGTAGTTGGGTTTGTGGGTAATGGCTGAGCGAGGCGTCTGAGACCGGCAATGGTGCGACACACGTGATCGTGAGTGGCTGGGCTTATGGGTTGAACGTCGTAAGCCTCACTGAGAAAACCCACACTGCCGCAAAGATAATTCTAAGCCGGCTGGCTTAGAAGAAACCCACGAAATACTACAACACCACAAGGATGACAAGGAGCACTCAGAATGCTTGGAACTTGAATCACAAGCGATGAAGACTAGTCACGTGGCTTGCCTGAGTACTGGGGTAAGACACCTGGGTTAGTTGCTAGCTGGCTTATCTTAACCCTTCACACAGAATAGCTTGATAACTTCACACGATGAGCACAGCAGGGGTGGAAGCTGGCTTGGCAGACAAAATAATTGGATGGAGTAGGCTAGGCTGGACTGGGCTCGGGTGTTCTGACTCCCCCACCACAGACTGGAAGCTGGCTTATTTTGCAAACTCGGGTCAACCCCTCGGGAGTAATGCAAAAAAAGCAGGAAACACTAATACAAAGAGACTGACCAGTGAATAATGTAGAAGCTGGTAGAGTAGCTGGCTTGAGGTAGCTGGATGGGGTGAACCTCGGTAGGCCTACTGGTAACACGAAATGGCCGTCTTGCTGGTCGACAACTTTATCTCCAGAAATCGCTGTAATCGTCAGAATTACAGGCCCTCCGCTGTCACCATTTATCGTAAGGGTTCTTGAATGGAGATATCACAGGTTGAAAGTAGACACACTTGTAGGATGGTAGATATATTGTCAGACTGAGATGGGAGATGGAGCCACAGTTACCTAGCCTGTTTACGCCTAGACGGTCTGCCGCTGAGTGAGGGCGGGACAAAGGGATCACTGCCCATGTGTATGCCCATGACGTCACACCAAGCCAAAGGCCTACGAGGGATCTCGTGTCTAAAGCACATGGAGGATACTAATATGCTATGCTATATAATACAGGGGATACAGGGATCAGCAACTATGCTGACAATACTCACGTAGGCTGGTAGTACGTATAATTATAACTGTAAGTATTGGTAGGCGCCAAACAGCTGGTGACCTGCCTCCTTGCTCTCTCTCGTAAGACTGACTACTCACAGTGCCCATATGTGAGGGGGTGTTTGAAATCCTGCTTGGTCAGCAGCAATATGACAGTGATTCACGCAGAGACGGTTGGTAGTGAGTCATCTACTGGTACATTGGTTACTGGTAACTGGTTACTAGGAACTGGTACTACTACTGATTTGTCATGTGGGGTTCGAACACGTGGATAGGGTAAAGAAATACTCACGTAGGCTGGTAGTACGTATATTACGGATAGTGTGGGAAGCGCCAAACAGCCGTGACCTGCCTCCTTGCTCTCACTCGTAAGACTGACTAACCCACAGTGCCTATGTGAGGGGGTGTTTGAAATCCTGCTATGGTCAGCAGCAATATGAATACAGTCAGTGATTCATGCAGAGACGGTTGGTAGTGAGTCATCTACTGGTACACTGGTTACTGGTAACTGGTTACTAGGAACTGGTACTACTACTGAGAGACATACAGTAATATACAGCACACATACAGTAATGTACAGCACACATACAGTAATATACAGTAGACATAAAGTAATATACAGCACACATACAGTAATATACAGCACATGAACAGTAATATACAGTAGACATACAGTAATATACAGTAGACATACAGTAATATACAGCACACATACAGTAATATACAGTAGACACAGTAATATACAGTAGACATACAGTAATGTACAGTAGACATACAGTAATATACAGTAGATATACAATAATGTACAGCACACATACAGTAATATACAGCACACATACAGTAATATACAGAACACATACAGTAATATACAGTAGACATACAGTAATATACAACACACATACAGTAATATACAACACACATACAGTAATATACAGTAGACATACAGTAATATACAGTAGACATGCAGTAATATACAGTAGACATACAGTAATATACAGTAGACATACAGTAATATACAGCACACATACAGTAATATACAGTAGACATACAGTAATATACAGTAGACATACAGTAATATACAGCACACATACAGTAATGTACAGCACACATACAGTAATATACAGTAGACATACAGTAATATACAGTAGACATACAGTAATATACAGCACATATACAGTAATATACAGTAGACATACAGTAATATACAGTAGACATACAGTAATATACAGCACATATACAGTAATATACAGTAGATATACAGTAATATACAGCACATATACAGTAATATACAGTAGACATACAGTAATATACAGCACACATACAGTAATATACAGTAGACATACAGTAATATACAGCACATATACAGTAATATACAGTAGACATACATTAATATACAGCACATATACAGTAATATACAGTAGACATACAGTAATATACAACACACATACAGTAATATACAACACACATACAGTAATATACAGCACATATACAGTAATATACAGTAGACATACAGTAATATACAGTAGACATACAGTAATATACAGCACATATACAGTAATATACAGTAGACATACAGTAGTATACAGTAGACATACAGTAATATACAGCACACATACAGTAATATACAGCACACATACAGTAATATACAGCAGACATACAGTAATATACAGTAGACATACAGTAATATACAGTAGACATACAGTAATATACAGTAGACATACAGTAATATACAGCACACATACAGTAATATACAGTAGACATACAGTAATATACAGTAGACATGCAGTAATATACAGTAGACATACAGTAATGTACAGTAGACATACAGTAGTATACAGTAGACATACAGTAATATTCAGTAGACATACAGTAATATACAACACACATACAGTAATATACAGCAGACATACAGTAATATACAGTAGACATACAGTAATATACAGTAGACATACAGTAATATACAGTAGACATACAGTAATATACAGCACACATACAGTAATATACAGTAGACATACAGTAATATACAGTAGACATGCAGTAATATACAGTAGACATACAGTAATGTACAGTAGACATACAGTAATATACAGCACACATACAGTAATATACAGTAGACATACAGTAATATACAACACATATACAGTAATATACAGTAGACATACAGTAATATACAGTAGACATACAGTAATATACAGTAGACATACAGTAATACACAGTAAACATACAGTAATATACAACACACATACAGCAATATACAACACACATACAGCAATATACAACACACATACAGTAATATACAGTAGACATACAGTAATATACAGTAGACATACAGTAATGTACAGCACACATACAGTAATATACAGTAGACATACAGTAATATACAGTAGACATACAGTAATATACAGTAGACATACAGTAATATACAGTAGACATACAGTAATATACAGCACACATACAATAATATACAACGCACATACAGTAATATACAGCAGACGTACAGTAACATACAGTAGACATACAGTAATATTGTGATGTAGTTCAGCTGGGCTTGTGAGGTCTCTGGGGAGACCTAATTTAGCCAATTATGTGATCACACCTTGCCTTGGCAAACGTCTGTCAGCCACGCCCACGTCTGAGGTCTTTTGTTCTTGACGGCGTCAGACCTAGGCGTCAGGTCGTACACGTGGTTGTGGGGTGTGCTTGGACCGCCATATAAACCCAAGGAACAACTGAGCAGAGGAGATTCCGGCAGAGCTCTGGCCTGGGAGCAGAGCTGAGCTGGAGTCTCGGAAGGAGAGACTGTTGGAGACATTGGGCAAAGTACTGGCTTGGCGCAGTACTCGTGCTGTGTAGGTCTTGGGACCTGTGGCTTAGTTCCTGTAGTGAACTGTCCTCTGTGCTATATTGTAAGTTTTCATTTTGGTCAAGTTGATTGTGTTCCCTGTCTCACTGCTTATGTGTACCACCACGTTTATCTAAACCACAATAATGTTCTGTTCCCAAATATATTATTGTACAAGGACTTAATAATAAACTGTGTTTGAATAGAATAGTAATATTCACTGTCCCCGTTATTTGCTATTCCTATTTCTTATATTTTATTATGTTTAGTTAAAGTAGTGAGAGGGTGAGTAGTGTGGAGTGGTGGGTAGAGTAATGAGAGGTGAAGTTGTAGTCAACAGTGACCTGTCATTACCTACCTACCTCCGCTAATCATCTCTCCTACCACCTCGCCTGCCTGTCCCCTGCCTACTAACTCCCTCCGCTTACCCCCATATTCCCCTAATCATTACCCCCCTACATGACAATATACAGTAGACATACAGTAATATACAGTAGACATACAGTAATATACAGTAGACATACAGTAATATACAGCACACATACAGTAATATACAGTAGACATACAGTAATATACAATAGACATACAGTAATATACAGCACACATACAGTAATATACAGTAGACATACAGTAATATACAGTAGACATACAGTAATATACAGTAGACATACAGTAATATACAGCACACATACAGTAATATACAGTAGACATACAGTAATATACAGTAGACATACAGTAATATACAGTAGACATACAGTAATATACAGTAGACATACACCTGGGCTTGCAGTAACATTCATGTACACTTTAGTTCACGTGTGTAACTTTATACTGGTGTACACCTGCGGCCCCTGTACACCTGTTATCTCCGTGTGCATGTAACTGACAAGCATCTTGCAGGGGCGTCTGCAAGTGGCGGGAGAGAGAGAGAGAGAGAGAGAGAGAGAGAAGTTCCTTAGTTGTACTCACCGAAATGTGTTTGCTAGGGTCGAGTCTCCACTTATGTGTCTGCATCTTGTGTTACTGTCTCTAGTATTATAGGCTCCTGGTCTCCTGGGTTTTATCGTACCTAGTCTTGAAATTGTGTATAAACTCTGCTTGAGAAAAGCTTAGTCATCGAGTTTATTTTAATTAATTTGTTTGTCTTCCATCTGTTACCTCTTGCTTCTGTACCTCGTATTTCACTGTCTAAATGTGCTTTGTCAGAACCTCTGAGTATCTTTTACATCATGATCAAGTGTCCTCTAGTCCTCTCTTGTAAGGTCTTCACTATCAATTTCTTCACTATCATTCCTCTCAGTTGTGGGACTAGTGTTGTCGCAGTGGTTTGGACTCGGCTTCATGGAGCTGAGATCTTCTCCAGGCTGAGGGACTGACCACCTCAAATACTTTTCCTCCAAGGTTGATTGACTGACTACGTCATCTTTATTTCATTACTACTGCTCCTACCTTTGTGTTTGACTGAAGAAGTCTACTGTGTAGACCAAACTTTTCTTCGGTAAAAACACTCAATGGTTGCACATGTGCTTGGTCTTCTACCTGGAGGGTCTTGTGGGGGTCAGCGCCCCCGCTAGTCACCCCCATGACCTGACCTGGGCCTGATTAACCAGGCTGTTACTTCTGATTGCATGCGCCTGCCTGGTAGACCACACGTATGTCTGTGTCTAAACCATCACTTCTGTAGGATGGCAGTGATGGCTATAGGATGGCAGTGATGGCTATAGGATGGCAGTGATGGATGTAGGATGGCAGTGATGGATGTAGGATGGCAGTGATGGATGCAGGATGACAGTGATGGATGTAGGATGACAGTGATGGATGTAGGATGGCAGTGATCGATGTAGGATGGCAGTGATGGATGTTGGATGGCAGTTATGGATGTAAGATGGCAATGTAGGATGACAGTGATGGATGAAGGATGGCAGTGATGGATGTAGGATGACAGTGATGGATGTAGGAAGGCTGTGGTGGATGTAGGATGACAGTGATGGATGTAGGATGGCAGTGATGGATGTAGGATGGCAGTGATGGATGTAGGATGGCAGTGATGGATGTAGGATGGTAGTGATGTATGTAGGATGACAGTGATGGATGTAGGATGGCAGTGACGGATGTAGGATGACAGTGATGTATGTAGGATGGCTGTGGTGGATGTAATATGACTGATGTATGTAGGATGGCAGTGATGGATGTAGAATGGCAGTGATGGATGTAGGATCACAGTGATGGATGTAGGATGGCAGTGGTGGATGTAGGATGTCAGCGATGGATGTAGGATGGCAGTGATGGATGTAGGATAACAGTGATGGATGTAGGACGGCAGTGGTGGATGTAGGATGGCAGTGATGGATGTAGGATGGCAGTGATGGATGTAGGATGACAGTGATGGATGTAGGATATCAGTGATGGATGTGGGATGGCAGTGGTGGATGTAGGATGACAGTGGTGGATGTAGGATGGGAGTGATGGATGTAGGATGGCAGTGGTGGATGTAGGATGGCAGTGATGGGTGTAGGATGACAGTGATGGATGTAGGATGGCAGTGATGGATGTAGGATGGCAGTGGTGGATGTAGGATGGCAGTGATGGATGTGGGATGGCAGTGGTGGATGTAGGATGGCAGTGGTGGATGTAGGATGGCAGTGATGGATGTAGGATGGCAGTGGTGGATGTAGGATGGCAGTGATTTGTGTAGGATGGCAGTAATGGATGTAGGATGGCAGTGATGGATGTAGTATGGCAGTGATGGATGTAGGATGGCATTGATGGATGTAGGATGACAGTGATGGATGTAGCATGGCAGTGATGGATGTAGGATGGCAGTGATGGATGTAGGATGGCAGTGATGGATGTAGGATGACAGTGATGGATGTAGGATGGCAGTGGTGGATGTAGGATGGCAGTGATGGATGTAGGATGGCAGTCATGGATGTAGGATGGAAATCATGGATGTAGGATGGAAGTCATGGATGTAGGATGGCAGTCATTAATGTAGGATGGCAGTCATGGATGTAGGATGGCAGTGGTGGATGTAGGATGGCAGTGATGGATGTAGCATGGCACTGATGGATGTAGGATGGCAGTGATGGATGTAGGATGGCAGTGATGGATGTAGGATGACAGTGATGGATGTAGCATGGCGGTGATGGATGTAGCATGGCAGTGATGGATGTAGGATGGCAGTGATGGATGTAGGATGGCAGTGATGGATGTAGGATGGCAGTGATTGATGTAGGATAGCAGTGATGGATGTAGGATGGCAGTGATGAATGTAGTATTTCAGTGATGGATGTAGGATGGCAGTGGTGGATGTAGGATGGCAGTGATGGATGTAGGATGGCAGTCATGGATGTAGGATGGAAGTCATGGATGTAGGATGGCAGTCATGGATGTAGGATGGCAGTCATGGATGTAGGATGGCAGTGGTGGATGTAGGATGGCAGTCATGGATGTAGGATGGCAGTGATGGATGTAGGATGGCAGTGATGGATGTAGGATGACAGTGATGGATGTAGCATGGCGGTGATGGATGTAGCATGGCAGTGATGGATGTAGGATGGCAGTGATGGATGTAGGATGGCAGTGATGGATGTAGGATGGCAGTGATGGATGTAGGATAGCAGTGATGGATGTAGGATGGCAGTGATGGATGTAGGATTTCAGTGATGGATGTAGGATGGCAGTGGTGGATGTAGGATGGCAGTGATGGATGTAGGATGGCAGTGATGGATGTAGGATGGCAGTGATGGATGTGGGATGGCAGTGATGTATGTAGGATGGCAGTGATGGATGTTGGATGGCAGTGATGGATGTAGGATGGCAGTGATGGATGTAGGATGGCAGTGATGGATGTAGGATGGCAGTGATGAATGTAGGATGGCAGTGATGGATGTAAGATGGCAGTGATGGATGTAAGATGGCAGTGATGGATGTAGGATGGCAGTGATGGATGTAAGATGGCAGCGATGGATGTAAGATGGCAGTGATGGATGTAGGATGGCAGTGATGGATGTAGGATGGCAGTGATGGATGTAGGATGGCAGTGATGGATGTAGGATGGCAGTGATGGATGTAAGATGGCAGTGATGGATGTAGGATGGCAGTGATGGATGTAGGATGGCAGTGATGGATGTAAGATGGCAGTGATGGATGTAGGATGGCAGTGATGAATGTAGGATGGCAGTGATGGATGTAGGATGGCAGTGATGGATGTAGGATGGCAGTGATGAATGTAGGATGGCAGTGATGGATGTAAGATGGCAGTGATGGATGTAGGATGGCAGTGATGAATGTAGGATGGCAGTGGTGGATGTAGGATGGGAGTGATGGATGTAGGATGGCAGTGGTGGATGTAGGATGGCAGTGATGGATGTAAGATGGCATTGATGGATGTAGGATGGCAGTGATGAATGTAGGATGGCAGTGATGGATGTAGGATGGGAGTGATGGATGTAGGATTGCAGTGATGGATGTAGGATGGTATTGATGGATGTAGGATGGCAGTGATGGACGTAGGATGGCAGTGATGAATGTAGGATGGGAGTGATGGACGTAGGATGGCAGTGATGGGTGTAGGATGGTATTGATGGATGTAGGATGGCAGTGATGGATGTAGGATGGCAGTGGTGGATGTAGGATGGCAGTGATGGATGTAGGATGGTAGTGATGGATGTAGGATGGCAGTGATGGATGTAGGATGGCAGTGATGGATGTAGGATGGTAGTGATGGATGTAGTATGGCAGTGATGGATGTAGGATGGCAGTGATGGATGTAGGATGGTAGTGATGGATGTAGGATGGCAGTGATGGATGTAGGATGGTAGTGATGGATGTAGGATGGCAGTGATGGATGTAGGATGGCTGTGATGGATGTAGGATGACTGTGATGGATGTAGGATGGCAGTGATGGATGTAAGATGACAGTGATGGATGTAAGATGGCAGTGATGGATGTAGGATGGCAGTGATGGATGTAGGATGGCAGTGATGGATGTAGGATGACAGTGATGGATGTAGGATGGTAGTGATGGATGTAGGATGGCAGTGATGGATGTAGGATGGCAGTGATGGATGTAGGATGGCAGTGATGGATGTAGGATGGCAGTGATGGATGTAAGATGGCAGTGATGCATGTAAGATGGCAGTGATGGATGTAGGATGGCAGTGATGGATGTAGGATGGTAGTGATGGATGTAGGATGGCAGTGATGGATGTAGGATGGCAGTGATGGATGTAGGATGGCAGTGATGGATGTAGGATGGCAGTGATGGATGTAGGATGAGTGGATGTAGGATGGCAGTGATGGATGTAGGATAGCAGTGATGGATGTAGGATGGCAGTGATGGATGTAGGATGGCAGTGATGGATGTAGGATGGCAGTGAAGGATGTAGGATGGCAGTGATGGATGTAGGATGACAGTGATGTATTTAGGTTGGCAGTGATGGATGTAGGATGGCAGTGATGGATGTAGGATGGTAGTGATGGATGTAGGATGGCAGTGATGGATGTAGGATGGCAGTGATGGATGTAGGATGGCAGTGATGGATGTAGGATGGCAGTGATGGATGTAGGATGGCAGTGATGGATGTAGGATGGCAGTGATGGATGTAGGATGGCAGTGATGGATGTAGGATGGCAGTGATGGATGTAGGATGGCAGTGATGGATGTAGGATGGCAGTGATGGATGTAGGATGGCAGTGATGGATGTAGGATGGTAGTGATGGATGTAGGATGGCAGTGATGGATGTAGGATGGCAGTGATGGATGTAGGATGGCAGTGATGGATGTAGGATGGCAGTGATGGATGTAGGATGGCAGTGATGGATGCGTGATGGATGTAGGATGGTAGTGTTGGATGTATGCTGGCAGTGATGGATGTAGGATGGCAGTGATGGATGTAGGATGGCAGTGATGGATGTAGGATGGATGGATGTAGGATGGCAGTGATGGATGTAGGATGGCAGTGTTGGATGTAGGATGGCAGTGATGGATGTAGGATGGCAGTGATGGATGTAGGATGGCAGTGATGGATGTAGGATGGCAGTGATGGATGTAGGATGGCAGTGATGGATGTAGGATGGCAGTGATGGATGTAGGATGGCAGTGGTGGATGTAGGATGGCAGTGATGGATGTAGAATGGCAGTGATGGATGTAGGATGTATGGATGTAGGATGACAGTGATGGATGTAGGATGGCAGTGATGGATGTAGGATGGCAGTGATGGATGTAGGATGGCAGTGATGGATGTAGGATGGCAGTGATGGATGTAGGATGGCAGTGATGGATGTAGGATGGCAGTGATGGATGTGATGGAGTGATATGTAGGATGGCAGTGATGGATGTAGATGAGTGGATGTAGGATGGCAGTGATGGATGTAGGATGGCAGTGATGGATGTAGGATGGCAGTGATGGATGTAGGTAGGATGTAGGATGGCAGTGATGGATGTAGGATGGCAGTGATGGATGTAGGATGGCAGTGATGGATGTAGGATGGCAGTGATGGATGTAGGATGGCAGTGATGGATGTAGGATGGCAGTGATGGATGTAGGATGGCAGTGATGGATGTAGGATGGCAGTGATGGATGTAGGATGGCAGTGATGGATGTAGGATGGCAGTGATGGATGTAGGATGGCAGTGATGGATGTAGGATGACAGTGATGGATGTAGGATGGCAGTGATGGATGTAGGATGGCAGTGATGGATGTAGGATGGCAGTGATGGATGTAGGATGACAGTGATGGATGTAGGATGGCAGTGATGGATGTAGGATGGCAGTGATGGATGTAGGATGGCAGTGATGGATGTAGGATGGCAGTGATGGATGTAGGATGGCAGTGATGGATGTAGGATGGCAGTGATGGATGTAGGATGGCAGTGATGGATGTAGGATGGCAGTGATGGATGTAGGATGGCAGTGATGGATGTAGGATGGCAGTGATGGATGTAGGATGGCAGTGATGGATGTAGGATGACAGTGATGGATGTAGGATGGCAGTGATGGATGTAGGATGACAGTGATGGATGTAGGATGGCAGTGATGGATGTAGGATGGCAGTGATGGATGTAGGATGGCAGTGATGGATGTAGGATGGCAGTGATGGATGTAGGATGGCAGTGATGGATGTAGGATGGCAGTGATGGATGTAGGATGGCAGTGATGGATGTAGGATGGCAGTGATGGATGTAGGATGGCAGTGATGGATGTAGACAGTGATGGATGTAGGATGGCAGTGATGGATGTAGGATGTATGGATAGGGCAGTGTGGATGTAGGATGACAGTGATGGATGTAGGATGGCAGTGATGGATGTAGGATGACAGTGATGGAGTGATGGATGTAGGGCAGTGATGGATGTAGGATGGCAGTGATGGATGTAGGATGACAGTGATGGATGTAGGATGACAGTGATGGATGTAGGATGGCAGTGATGGATGTAGGATGACAGTGATGGATGTAGGATGCAGTGATGGATGTAGGATGACAGTGATGGATGTAGGATGACAGTGATGGATGTAGGATGGCAGTGATGGATGTAGGATGGCAGTGATGGATGTAGGATGGCAGTGATGGATGTAGGATGGCAGTGATGGATGTAGGATGGCAGTGATGGATGTAGGATGACAGTGATGGATGTAGGATGGCAGTGATGGATGTAGGATGGACAGTGATGGATGTAGGATGACAGTGATGGATGTAGGATGGCAGTGATGGATGTAGGATGACAGTGATGGATGTAGGATGACAGTGATGGATGTAGGATGACAGTGATGGATGTAGGATGGCAGTGATGGATGTAGGATGACAGTGATGGATGTAGGATGACAGTGATGGATGTAGGATGGCAGTGATGGATGTAGGATGGCAGTGATGGATGTAGGATGACAGTGATGGATGTAGGATGGCAGTGATGGATGTAGGATGGCAGTGATGGATGTAGGATGACAGTGATGGATGTAGGATGACAGTGATGGATGTAGGATGGCAGTGATGGATGTAGGATGGCAGTGATGGATGTAGGATGACAGTGATGGATGTAGGATGACAGTGATGGATGTAGGATGACAGTGATGGATGTAGGATGGCAGTGATGGATGTAGGATGACAGTGATGGATGTAGGATGGCAGTGATGGATGTAGGATGGTAGTGATGGATGTAGGATGACAGTGATGGATGTAGGATGACAGTGATGGATGTAGGATGACAGTGATGGATGTAGGATGGCAGTGATGGATGTAGGATGACAGTGATGGATGTAGGATGGCAGTGATGGATGTAGGATGACAGTGATGGATGTAGGATGGTAGTGATGGATGTAGGATGACAGTGATGGATGTAGGATGACAGTGATGGATGTAGGATGGCAGTGATGGATGTGGATGTAGGATGACAGTGATGGATGTAGGATGACAGTGATGGATGTAGGATGCAGTGATGGATGTAGGATGGAAGTGATGGATGTAGGATGACAGTGATGGATGTAGGATGACAGTGATGGATGTAGGATGGCAGTGATGGATGTAGGATGGTAGTGATGGATGTAGGATGACAGTGATGGATGTAGGATGACAGTGATGGATGTAGGATGACAGTGATGGATGTAGGATGGTAGTGATGGATGTAGGATGGTAGTGATGGATGTAGGATGACAGTGATGGATGTAGGATGGCAGTGATGGATGTAGGATGACAGTGATGGATGTAGGATGACAGTGATGGATGTAGGATGGCAGTGATGGATGTAGGATGGTAGTGATGGATGTAGGATGGTAGTGATGGATGTAGGATGACAGTGATGGATGTAGGATGACAGTGATGGATGTAGGATGACAGTGATGGATGTAGGATGGTAGTGATGGATGTAGGATGACAGTGATGGATGTAGGATGACAGTGATGGATGTAGGATGGCAGTGATGGATGTAGGATGGCAGTGATGGATGTAGGATGACAGTGATGGATGTAGGATGGCAGTGATGGATGTAGGATGACAGTGATGGATGTAGGATGACAGTGATGGATGTAGGATGGCAGTGATGGATGTAGGATGGTAGTGATGGATGTAGGATGGTAGTGATGGATGTAGGATGACAGTGATGGATGTAGGATGACAGTGATGGATGTAGGATGACAGTGATGGATGTAGGATGACAGTGATGGATGTAGGATGACAGTGATGGATGTAGGATGACAGTGATGGATGTAGGATGGCAGTGATGGATGTAGGATGGCAGTGATGGATGTAGGATGACAGTGATGGATGTAGGATGGCAGTGATGGATGTAGGATGACAGTGATGGATGTAGGATGGCAGTGATGGATGTAGGATGGTAGTGATGGATGTAGGATGACAGTGATGGATGTAGGATGGCAGTGATGGATGTAGGATGGACAGTGTGGATGTGGATGTGGATGACAGTGATGGATGTAGGATGGATGACAGTGATGGATGTAGGATGGTCAGTGATGGATGTAGGATGGCAGTGATGGATGTAGGATGACAGTGATGGATGTAGGATGGCAGTGATGGATGTAGGATGGCAGTGATGGATGTAGGATGACAGTGATGGATGTAGGATGGCAGTGATGGATGTAGGATGGCAGTGATGGATGTAGGATGACAGTGATGGATGTAGGATGACAGTGATGGATGTAGGATGGTAGTGATGGATGTAGGATGGTAGTGATGGATGTAGGATGACAGTGATGGATGTAGGATGACAGTGATGGATGTAGCATGGCGGTGATGGATGTAGGATGACAGTGATGATGGATGTGATGGATGTGGATAGTGATGGATGTAGGATGACAGTGATGGATGTAGGATGACAGTGATGGATGTAGGATGGTAGTGATGGATGTAGGATGGTAGTGATGGATGTAGGATGACAGTGATGGATGTAGGATGGCAGTGATGGATGTAGGATGACAGTGATGGATGTAGGATGACAGTGATGGATGTAGGATGGTAGTGATGGATGTAGGATGACAGTGATGGATGTAGGATGACAGTGATGGATGTAGGATGGTAGTGATGGATGTAGGATGACAGTGATGGATGTAGGATGACAGTGATGGATGTAGGATGGCAGTGATGGATGTAGGATGGCAGTGATGGATGTAGGATGACAGTGATGGATGTAGGATGGCAGTGATGGATGTAGGATGACAGTGATGGATGTAGGATGGCAGTGATGGATGTAGGATGGTAGTGATGGATGTAGGATGACAGTGATGGATGTAGGATGACAGTGATGGATGTAGGATGGTAGTGATGGATGTAGGATGGTAGTGATGGATGTAGGATGACAGTGATGGATGTAGGATGACAGTGATGGATGTAGGATGGTAGTGATGGATGTAGGATGGTAGTGATGGATGTAGGATGACAGTGATGGATGTAGGATGACAGTGATGGATGTAGGATGGTAGTGATGGATGTAGGATGACAGTGATGGATGTAGGATGACAGTGATGGATGTAGGATGGCAGTGATGGATGTAGGATGGTAGTGATGGATGTAGGATGACAGTGATGGATGTAGGATGACAGTGATGGATGTAGGATGGCAGTGATGGATGTAGGATGGTAGTGATGGATGTAGGATGACAGTGATGGATGTAGGATGACAGTGATGGATGTAGGATGACAGTGATGGATGTAGGATGGCAGTGATGGATGTAGGATGACAGTGATGGATGTAGGATGGCAGTGATGGATGTAGGATGGCAGTGATGGGTAGGATGACAGTGATGGATGTAGGATGACAGTGATGGATGTAGGATGACAGTGATGGATGTAGGATGACAGTGATGGATGTAGGATGGCAGTGATGGATGTAGGATGACAGTGATGGATGTAGGATGGCAGTGATGGATGTAGGATGACAGTGATGGATGTAGGATGGTAGTGATGGATGTAGGATGGACAGTGATGGATGTAGGATGGCAGTGATGGATGTAGGATGATGACAGTGATGGATGTAGGATGACAGTGATGGATGTAGGATGACAGTGATGGATGTAGGATGACAGTGATGGATGTAGGATGACAGTGATGGATGTAGGATGACAGTGATGGATGTAGGATGACAGTGATGGATGTAGGATGGACAGTGATGGATGTAGGATGGCAGTGATGGATGTAGGATGACAGTGATGGATGTAGGATGACAGTGATGGATGTAGGATGGCAGTGGATGTAGGATGGTAGTGATGGATGTAGGATGACAGTGATGGATGTAGGATGGCAGTGATGGATGTAGGATGACAGTGATGGATGTAGGATGACAGTGATGGATGTAGGATGGCAGTGATGGATGTAGGATGACAGTGATGGATGTAGGATGGCAGTGATGGATGTAGGATGGCAGTGATGGATGTAGGATGACAGTGATGGATGTAGGATGACAGTGATGGATGTAGGATGGCAGTGATGGATGTAGGATGACAGTGATGGATGTAGGATGACAGTGATGGATGTAGGATGGCAGTGATGGATGTAGGATGGCAGTGATGGATGTAGGATGACAGTGATGGATGTAGGATGGCAGTGATGGATGTAGGATGGCAGTGATGGATGTAGGATGACAGTGATGGATGTAGGATGGCAGTGATGGATGTAGGATGGCAGTGGTGGATGTAGGATGGCAGTGATGGATGTAGGATGACAGTGATGGATGTAGGATGACAGTGATGGATGTAGGATGACAGTGATGGATGTAGGATGACAGTGATGGATGTAGGATGACAGTGATGGATGTAGGATGACAGTGATGGATGTAGGATGGCAGTGATGGATGTAGGATGGCAGTGATGGATGTAGGATGACAGTGATGGATGTAGGATGGCAGTGATGGATGTAGGATGACAGTGATGGATGTAGGATGGCAGTGATGGATGTAGGATGACAGTGATGGATGTAGGATGACAGTGATGGATGTAGGATGGCAGTGATGGATGTAGGATGGTAGTGATGGATGTAGGATGACAGTGATGGATGTAGGATGGTAGTGATGGATGTAGGATGACAGTGATGGATGTAGGATGGCAGTGATGGATGTAGGATGACAGTGATGGATGTAGGATGACAGTGATGGATGTAGGATGACAGTGATGGATGTAGGATGGCAGTGATGGATGTAGGATGACAGTGATGGATGTAGGATGCATCATGGAACATAAGCAGTGACAGTGGTCAGATCATCTGGTATTTCAGTGTAATTAATGACTTGAGGCAGAGTTCTCACTTTCTGAGAACATACTTGCCCTATGCTCCCATGCTCTCTCGCACTTACCCTATGCTCCCATGCTCTCTCGCACTTACCCTATGCTCCCATGCTCTCTCGCACTTACCCTATGCTCCCATGCTCTCTCGCACTTACCCTATGCTCCCATGCTCTCTCGCACTTACCCTATGCTCCCCTGCTCTCTCGCACTTACCCTATGCTCCCATGCTCTCTCGCACTTACCCTATGCTCCCATGCTCTCTCGCACTTACCCTATGCTCCCATGCTCTCTCGCACTTACCCTATGCTCCCATGCTCTCTCGCACTTACCCTATGCTCCCATGCTCTCTCGCACTTACCCTATGCTCCCATGCTCTCTCGCACTTACCCTATGCTCCCATGCTCTCTCGCACTTACCCTATGCTCCCATGCTCTCTCGCACTTACCCTATGCTCCCATGCTCTCTCGCACTTACCCTATGCTCCCATGCTCTCTCGCACTTACCCTATGCTCCCATGCTCTCTCGCACTTACCCTATGCTCCCATGCTCTCTCGCACTTACCCTATGCTCCCCTGCTCTCTCGCACTTACCCTATGCTCCCATGCTCTCTCGCACTTACCCTATGCTCCCCTGCTCTCTCGCACTTACCCTATGCTCTCATGCTCTCTCGCACTTACCCTATGCTCTCATGCTCTCCCACACTTGCCCTATGCTCCCGTGCTCTCTCGCACTTACCCTATGCTCCCCTGCTCTCTCGCACTTACCCTATGCTCCACTGCTCTCTCGCACTTACCCTATGCTCTCTCGCACTTACCCTATGCTCCCCTGCTCTCTCGCACTTACCCTATGCTCCCCTGCTCTCTCGCACTTACCCTATGCTCCCATGCTCTCTCGCACTTACCC
Source organism: Cherax quadricarinatus (assembly GCF_038502225.1). NCBI lineage: Eukaryota > Metazoa > Arthropoda > Malacostraca > Decapoda > Parastacidae > Cherax > Cherax quadricarinatus. The sequence continues at coordinate 331,961 of NC_091349.1, forward strand.
TATGCTCCCATGCTCTCTCGCACTTACCCTATGCTCCCCTGCTCTCTCGCACTTACCCTATGCTCCCATGCTCTCTCGCACTTACCCTATGCTCCCATGCTCTCTCGCACTTACCCTATGCTCCCATGCTCTCCCACACTTGCTCTGTGCTCCCATGCTCTCCCACACTTGCCCTATGCTCCCCTGCTCTCTCGCACTTACCCTATGCTCCCATGCTCTCTCGCACTTACCCTATGCTCCCCTGCTCTCTCGCACTTACCCTATGCTCCCATGCTCTCTCGCACTTACCCTATGCTCCCCTGCTCTCTCGCACTTACCCTATGCTCTCATGCTCTCTCGCACTTACCCTATGCTCTCATGCTCTCCCACACTTGCCCTATGCTCCCATGCTCTCTCGCACTTCCCCTATGCTCCCCTGCTCTCTCGCACTTACCCTATGCTCCACTGCTCTCTCGCACTTACCCTATGCTCTCTCGCACTTACCCTATGCTCCCCTGCTCTCTCGCACTTACCCTATGCTCCCCTGCTCTCTCGCACTTACCCTATGCTCCCATGCTCTCTCGCACTTACCCTATGCTCCCATGCTCTCTCGCACTTACCCTATGCTCCCCTGCTCTCTCGCACTTACCCTATGCTCCCATGCTCTCTCGCACTTACCCTATGCTCCCATGCTCTCTCGCACTTACCCTATGCTCCCATGCTCTCCCACACTTGCTCTGTGCTCCCATGCTCTCCCACACTTGCCCTATGCTCCCCTGCTCTCTCGCACTTACCCTATGCTCCCATGCTCTCTCGCACTTACCCTATGCTCCCCTGCTCTCTCGCACTTACCCTATGCTCCCATGCTCTCCCACACTTGCCCTATGCTCCCATGCTCTCCCACACTTGCCCTATGCTCCCATGCTCTCCCACACTTGTTCTGTGCTCCCATGCTCTCCCACACTTGTTCTGTGCTCCCATGCTCTCCCACACTTGTTCTGTGCTCCCCTGCTCTCTCGCACTTACCCTATGCTCCCATGCTCTCCCACACTTGCCCTATGCTCCCATGCTCTCCCACACTTGCTCTGTGCTCCTATGCTCTCCCACACTTGCCCTATGCTCCAATGCTCTCCCACACTTGCTCTGTGCTCCCATGCTCTCCCACACTTGCTCTGTGCTCCCATGCTCTCCCACACTTGCTCTGTGCTCCCATGCTCTCCCACACTTGCTCTGTGCTCCCGTGCTCTCCCACACTTACCTTATGCTTCCATGCTCTCCCACACTTGCCCTATGCTCCCATGCTCTCCCACACTTGCTCTGTGCTCCCATGCTCTCCCACACTTGCTCTGTGCTCCCATGCTCTCCCACACTTGCTTTATGCTCCCATGCTCTCCCACACTATCCCTGTGCTCCCATGCTCTCCCACACTTGCTCTGTGCTCCCATGCTCTCCCACACTTGCTCTGTGCTCCCATGCTCTCCCACACTTGCTCTGTGCTCCCATGCTCTCCCACACTTGCTTTATGCTCCCATGCTCTCCCACACTATCCCTGTGGTCCCATGCTCTCCCTCACTTGTTCTGTGCTCCCATGCTCTCCCACACTTGCTTTATACTCCCATGCTCTCCCACACTTGCTCTGTGCTCCCATGCTCTCCCACACTTGCTTTATACTCCCATGCTCTCCCACACTTGCTTTATGCTCCCATGCTCTCCCACACTTGCTTTATGCTCCCATGCTCTCCCACACTTGCTTTATGCTCCCATGCTCTCCCACACTTGCTTTATGCTCCCATGCTCTCCCACACTTGCTCTGTGCTCCCATGCTCTCCCACACTTGCTTTATGCTCCCATGCTCTCCCACACTTGCTTTATGCTCCCATGCTCTCCCACACTTGCCCTATGCTCCCATGCTCTCCCACACTTGCCCTATGCTCCCATGCTCTCCCACACTTGCTTTATACTCCCATGCTCTCCCACACTTGCTTTATGCTCCCATGCTCTCTCACACTTGCCCTAAGCTCCCATGCTCTCCCACACTTTCTCTGTGTTCCCATGCTCTCCCACACTTGCTCTGTGTTCCCATGCTCTCCCACACTTGTTTTATGCTCCCCTGCTCTCTCGCACTTACCCTATGCTCCCATGCTCTCCCACACTTGCCCTATGCTCCCATGCTCTTCCACACTTGCTTTATACTCCCATGCTCTCCCACACTTGCTTTATGCTCCCATGCTCTCCCACACTTGCTTTATGCTCCCATGCTCTCCCTTTATGCTCCCATGCTCTCCCACACTTGTCCTAAGCTCCCATGCTCTTCCACACTTGCTGTGTTCCCATGCTCTCCCACACTTGCTCTGTGTTCCCATGCTCTCCCACACTTGCTTTATGCTCCCCTGCTCTCGCACTTACCCTATGCTCCCATGCTCTCCCACACTTGCCCTATGCTCCCATGCTCTCCCACACTTGCTCTGTGCTCCCATGCTCTCACACTTGCTTTATGCTCCCATGCTCTCCCACACTTGCCTTAAGCTCCCATGCTCTCCCACACTTGCTCTGTGTTCCCATGCTCTCCCACACTTGCTTTATGCTCCCCTGCTCTCTCGCACTTACCCTATGCTCCCATGCTCTCCCACACTTGCCCTATGCTCCCATGCTCTCCCACACTTGCCCTATGCTCCCATGCTCTCCCACACTTGCTCTGTGCTCCCATGCTCTCGCACACTTGCTTTATGCTCCCATGCTCTCCGACACTGTCCCTGTGCTCCCATGCTCTCCCACACTTGCCCTATGCTCCCATGCTCTCCCACTTTTGCCCTATGCTCCCATGCTCTCCCACACTTGCCCTATGCTCCCATGCTCTCCCACACTTGCCCTATGTTCCCATGCTCTCCCACTTTTGCCCTATGCTCCCATGCTCTCCCACACTTGCCCTATACTCCCATGCTCTCCCACACTTGCTCTGTACTCCCATGCTCTCCCACACTTGCCCTATGTTCCCATGCTCTCCAAGTTTTGTCCTATGCTCCCATGCTCTCCCACACTAGCCCTATGTTCCCATGCTCTCCCACACTTGCCCTATGTTCCCATGCTCTCCCACTTTTGCCCTATGCTCCCATGCTCACCCACACTTGCCCTATGCTCCCATGCTCTTCCACACTTGACCCATGCTCTCCCACACTAGCCCTATGCTCCCATGCTCTCCCACACTTGCCCTATGCTCCCATGCTCTCCCACACTTGCCCTATGCTCCTATGCTCTCCCATACTTGCCCTGTGCTCCCATACTCTCCCACACTTGCCCTATGCTCCCATGCTCTCACACACTTGCCCTATGCTCCCATGCTCTCACACACTTGCCCTATGCTCCCATGCTCTCACACACTTGCCCTATGCTCCCATGCTCTCACACACTTGCCCTATGCTCCCATGCTCTCACACTTCCCCTATGCTCTCATGCTCTTCTACACTTACCCTATGCTCTCCCACACCTACGCTATGATCCCATGCTCTCCTACACTTACACTATGCTCCCATGCTCTCCCACACTTTATGCTCCCATGCTCTCCCACGCTTGCTCTATGCTCCCATGCTCTCCCACACTTGCTCTATGCTCCCACACTTGGCCTATGCTCCCATGCTCTCCCACATTTGTTCTATGCTCACTTGCTCTATGCTCCCATGCTCTCCCTCACTTGCTCTATGCTCTCATGCTCTCCCTCACTTGCTCTATGCTCCCATGCTCTCTCACACTTGCTCTATGCTCCCATGCTCTCCCACACTTGCTCTATGCTCCCATGCTCTCCCACACTTGCTCTATGCTCCCACACTTGCCCTATGTTCCCATGTTCTCCTACACTTGCTCTATGCTCCCATGCTCTCCCACACTTGCTCTGTGCTCCCATACTCTCCCACACTTGCGGTATGCTCCCATGCTCTCCCAGACTTGCCCTATGCTCCCATGCTCTCCCACACTTGCTCAATGCTCCCATACTCTCCTACACTTGCCCTATGCTCCCGTGCTCCCCAACACTTGCTCTGTGCTCCCATGCTCTCCCACACTTGCCCTATGTTCCCATTCTCTCCAACACTTACCCTGTGCTCCCATACTCTCCCACACTTGCCCTATGCTCCCATGCTCCCCCTCACTTGCTGTGCTCCCATGCTCTCCCACACTTGTTCTATGTTCCCATGCTCTCCCACACTTACCCTATGCTCCCATGCACTCCCACACTTACCCTATGCTCCCATGCTCTCCCACACTTGCTCTATGTTCCCATGCTTTCCCACACTTACCCTATGCTCCCATGATCTCCCACACTTACTCTATGCTCCCATGCTCTCCCACACTTGCTCTGTGCTGCCGTGCTCTCCCACACTTACCTTATGCTTCCATGCTTTCCCGCACTTGCTCTAAGTTCCCATGCTCTCCCACACTTGCTCTACAGTATGTTCCCATGCTCCCCCACACTTATCCTATGCTCCCATACTCTCCCACACTTGCCATATGCTCCCATGCTCTCCCACTATTGGGACGTGTCTAGGCTTCTCCATAGGTATAGAATATTTAAGGCACCTGATACGGGGTTCTTGCACATATCCTAAATTTGCTGCTAACAAATACGTAACTGTATATATAAATCTATATATACTGTTAACCCTGTTGGGTTCCTAGTTCCTAGGCCTTTTGTGTATCCATGTGCTCTTGCGCTACCCTCCACAGGATGGGTGTGGTGCTGTACATAGAACTACCCACTTCAGTGGCAAGATCTAATCTATCGAGTTGCATGAATCTGGTCCTGGGGCAGAGTGTATGGTAGGTCGAGTTACACGAGTCTGGTCCTGGGGCGGAGTGTATGGTATGTCGAGTTACACGAGTCTGGTCCTGGGGCAGAGTGTATGGTCATGCCATCACTGTCTTTATCGAAGTTCAAGTTACACGAGTCTGGTCCTGGGGCAGAGTGTATGGTAGGTCGAGTTACACGAGTCTGGTCCTGGGGCAGAGTGTATGGTAGGTCGAGTTACACGAGTCTGAGTGCATGGTAGGTCGAGTTACACGAGGGTCCAGAGTGTATGTAGGTGAGTTAGGTCCTCAAGTTACACGAGTCTGGTCCTGGGGCAGAGTGTATGGTAGGTCGAGTTACACGAGTCTGGTCCTGGGGCAGAGTGTATGGTAGGTCGAGTTACACGAGTCTGGTCCTGGGGCAGAGTGTATGGTAGGTCGAGTTACACGAGTCTGGTCCTGGGGCAGAGTGTATGGTAGGTCGAGTTGCACGAGTCTGGTCCTGGGGCAGAGTGTATCGTCATGCCATCACTGTCTTTATCGAAGTTCAAGTTGGGTTAGAGTTCAATCAGAGACTAAGGAGATGTCTGCTGCACTTTGTGTCTCGTGAAGAACTTGGCTATGTCGTCAGTCTTAAGACTGATTTGTATCTCACTGATACTTTCCAGCACCGCCAGAACCACAACCAGCACCACCACCAGCCGCCACTAGCACCGCCAGCACCACCACCACCGCTACCAGCACCAGTCGCCACCAGCACCCTACCAGCACCGCTACCAGCACCACCACCAGCCGCCATTAGCACCGCCAGCACCACCACCACCGCTACCAGCACCAGTCGCCACCAGCACCACTACCAGCACCACCACCAGCCGCCACCAGCACCGCCACCAAATGTTGCCCGGGCTCGGAGTGAAATTCATAATTGATGCTGAGAGCCGGAGAGTTGCTGCTGCTGCTGTTGTTGTTGCTGCTACTGATGCTGGTGTTCCTGTTGCTGCTGCTACTGATGCTGGTGTTCCTGTTGCTGCTGCTACTGATGCTGGTGTTCCTGTTGCTGCTGCTACTGATGCTGGTGTTCCTGTTGCTGCTGCTACTGATGCTGGTGTTCCTGCTGCTGCTGCTACTGATGCTGGTGTTCCTGTTGCTGCTGCTACTGATGCTGGTGTTCCTGTTGCTGCTGCTACTGATGCTTTTGTTCCTGTTGCTGCTGCTACTGATGCTGGTGTTCCTGCTGCTGCTGCTACTGATGCTGGTGTTCCTGTTGCTGCTGCTACTGATGCTGGTGTTCCTGTTGCTGCTGCTACTGATGCTTTTGTTCCTGTTGCTGCTGCTACTGATGCTGGTGTTCCTGTTGCTGCTGCTACTGATGCCGGTGTTCCTGTTGCTGCTGCTACTGATGCTTTTGTTCCTGTTGCTGCTGCTACTGATGTTCCTGTTGCTGCTGCTACCTGTTCCTGCTTGCTACTGATGCTGGTGTTCCTGTTGCTGCTGCTACTGATGCTGGTGTTCCTGTTGCTGCTGCTACTGATGCTTGTTCCTGTTGCTGCTGCTACTGATGCTTTTGTTCCTGTTGCTGCTGCTACTGATGCTGTTCCTGTGCTGCTGCTACTGCGTGTTCCTGCTGCTGTTGCTACTGATGCTGGTGTTCCTGTTGCTGCTGCTACTGATGCTGGTGTTCCTGTTGCTGCTGCTACTGATGCTTTTGTTCCTGTTGCTGCTGCTACTGATGCCGGTGTTCCTGTTGCTGCTGCTACTGATGCTGGTGTTCCTGTTGCTGTTGCTACTGATGCCGGTGTTCCTGTTGCTGCTGCTACTGATGCTTTTGTTCCTGTTGCTGCTGCTACTGATGCTGGTGTTCCTGTTACTACTGGTGCTGGTGTTCCTGTTGCTGCTACTGATGCTTGTGTTCCTGTTGCTGATGCTACTGAATGCTGGTGTTCCTGTTGCTACTGATGCTGGTGTTCCTGTTGCTGTTGCTACTGATGCTGGTGTTCCTGTTGCTGCTACTGATGCTGGTGTTCCTGTTGCTGATGCTACTGATGCTGGTGTTCCTGTTGCTACCGATGCTGGTGTTCCTGTTGCTGCTGCTACTGATGCTGGTGTTCCTGTTGCTGCTGCTACTGATGCTGGTGTTCCTGTTGCTGCTGCTACTGATGCTGGTGTTCCTGTTGCTGTTGCTACTGATACTGGTGTTCCTGTTGCTGCTGCTACTGATGCCGGTGTTCCTGTTGCTGCTGCTACTGATGCTGGTGTTCCTGTTGCTGTTGCTACTGATACTGGTGTTCCTGTTGCTGCTGCTACTGATGCTGGTGTTCCTGCTGCTGCTGCTACTGATGCTGGTGTTCCTGTTGCTGCTGCTACTGATGCTGTTGTTCCTGCTGCTGCTACTGACTGCTGCTGCTACTGATGGTGTTCCTGTTGCTGCTGCTACTGATGCTGGTGTTCCTGTTGCTGCTGCTACTGATGCTGGTGTTCCTGTTGCTGCTGCTACTGATGCTGGTGTTCCTGTTGCTGCTGCTACTGATGCTGGTGTTCCTGTTGCTACTGGTGCTGGTGTTCCTGTTGCTGCTACTGATGCTGGTGTTCTTGTTGCTACTGATGCTGGTGTTCCTGTTGCTGATGCTACTGAATGCTGGTGTTCCTGTTGCTACTGATGCTGGTGTTCCTGTTGCTGCTGCTACTGATGCTGGTGTTCCTGTTGCTGCTGCTACTGATGCTGGTGTTCCTGCTGCTGCTGCTACTGATGCTGGTGTTCCTGTTGCTGCTGCTACTGATGCTGGTGTTCCTGCTGCTGCTGCTACTGATGCTGGTGTTCCTGCTGCTGCTGCTACTGATGCTGGTGTTCCTGCTGCTGCTGCTACTGATGCTGGTGTTCCTGCTGCTGCTGCTACTGATGCTGGTGTTCCTGCTGCTGCTGCTACTGATGCTGGTGTTCCTGTTGCTGCTGCTACTGATGCTGGTGTTCCTGTTGCTGTTGCTACTGATGCTGGTGTTCCTGCTGCTGCTGCTACTGATGCTGGTGTTCCTGTTGCTGCTGCTACTGATGCTGGTGTTCCTGCTGCTGCTGCTACTGATGCTGGTGTTCCTGCTGCTGCTGCTACTGATGCTGGTGTTCCTGTTGCTGCTGCTACTGATGCTGGTGTTCCTGCTGCTGCTGCTACTGATGCTGGTGTTCCTGTTGCTGCTGCTACTGATGCTGGTGTTCCTCTTGCTACTGATGCTGGTGTTCCTCTTGCTGATGCTACTGATGCTGGTGTTCCTGTTGCTGTTGATACTGGTGTTCCTGTTGCTGCTGCTACTGATGCCGGTGTTCCTGTTGCTGCTGCTACTGATGCTGGTGTTCCTGTTGCTGCTGCTACTGATGCTGGTGTTCCTGTTGCTGCTGCTACTGATGCTGGTGTTCCTGTTGCTGCTGCTACTGATGCTGGTGTTCCTGTTGCTGCTGCTACTGATGCTGGTGTTCCTGCTGCTGCTGCTACTGATGCTGGTGTTCCTGTTGCTGCTGCTACTGATGCTGGTGTTCCTGCTGCTGCTGCTACTGATGCTGGTGTTCCTGTTGCTGCTGCTACTGATGCTGGTGTTCCTGTTGCTGCTGCTACTGATGCTGGTGTTCCTGTTGCTGCTGCTGGTGTTCCTGCTGCTGCTGCTACTGATGCTGGTGTTCCTGCTGCTGTTGCTACTGATGCTGGTGTTCCTGTTGCTGCTGCTACTGATGCTGGTGTTCCTGCTGCTGCTGCTACTGATGCTGGTGTTCCTGCTGCTGCTGCTACTGATGCTGGTGTTCCTGTTGCTGCTGCTACTGATGCTGGTGTTCCTGCTGCTGCTGCTACTGATGCTGGTGTTCCTGTTGCTGCTGCTACTGATGCTGGTGTTCCTGTTGCTGCTGCTACTGATGCTGGTGTTCCTGTTGCTGCTGCTACTGATGCTGGTGTTCCTGTTGCTGCTGCTACTGATGCTGGTGTTCCTGCTGCTGCTGCTACTGATGCTGGTGTTCCTGTTGCTGCTGCTACTGATGCTGGTGTGCTACTGATGCTGGTGTTCCTGTTGCTGCTGCTACTGATGCTGGTGTTCCTGCTGCTGCTGCTACTGATGCTGGTGTTCCTGTTGCTACTGATGCTGGTGTTCCTGTTGCTACTGATGCTGGTGTTCCTGCTGCTGCTGCTACTGATGCTGGTGTTCCTGTTGCTGCTGCTACTGATGCTGGTGTTCCTGCTGCTGTTGCTACTGATGCTGGTGTTCCTGTTCCTACTGATGCTGGTGTTCCTGCTGCTGCTGCTACTGATGCTGGTGTTCCTGTTGCTGCTGCTACCGATGCTGGTGTTCCTGTTGCTGTTGCTACTGATGCTGGTGTTCCTGTTGCTGCTGCTACTGATGCTGGTGTTCCTGTTGCTGCTGCTACTGATGCTGGTGTTCCTGTTGCTGCTGCTACTGATGCTGGTGTTCCTGTTGCTGCTGCTACTGATGCTGGTGTTCCTGTTGCTGCTGCTACTGATGCTGGTGTTCCTGTTGCTGCTGCTACTGATGCTGGTGTTCCTGTTGCTGCTGCTACTGATGCTGGTGTTCCTGTTGCTGCTGCTACTGATGCTGGTGTTCCTGCTGCTGCTGCTACTGATGCTGGTGTTCCTGTTGCTGTTGCTACTGATGCTGGTGTTCCTGCTGCTGTTGCTACCGATGCTGGTGTTCCTGTTGCTGCTGCTACTGATGCTGGTGTTCCTGTTGTTGCTGCTACTGATGCTGGTGTTCCTGTTGCTGCTGCTACTGATGCTGGTGTTCCTGTTGCTGCTGCTACTGATGCTGGTGTTCCTGTTGCTGCTGCTACTGATGCTGGTGTTCCTTCTGCTGCTGCTACTGATGCTGGTGTTCCTGCTGCTGTTGGTACTGATGCTGGTGTTCCTGTTGCTGCTGCTACTGATGCTGGTGTTCCTGCTGCTGTTGCTACTGATGCTGGTGTTCCTGTTGCTACTGATGCTGGTGTTCCTGCTGCTGCTGCTACTGATGCTGGTGTTCCTGTTGCTACTGATGCTGGTGTTCCTGCTGCTGTTGCTACTGATGCTGGTGTTCCTGTTGCTGCTGCTACTGATGCTGTTGTTCCTGCTGCTGTTGCTACTGATGCTGGTGTTCCTGTTGCTGCTGCTACTGATGCTGGTGTTCCTGCTGCTGCTGCTACTGATGCTGGTGTTCCTGTTGCTGCTGCTACTGATGCTGGTGTTCTTGTTGCTGCAGCTACTGATGCTGGTGTTCCTGTTGCTGTTGCTACTGATGCTGGTGTTCCTGTTGCTGCTGCTACTGATGCTGGTGTTCCTGTTGCTACTGATGCTGGTGTTCCTGCTGCTGTTGCTACTGATGCTGGTGTTCCTGTTGCTGCTGCTACTGATGCTGGTGTTCCTGTTGCTACTGATGCTGGTGTTCCTGCTGCTGTTGCTACTGATGCTAGTGTTGCTGTTGCTACTTATGCTGGTGTTGCTGTTGCTACTGATGCTGGTGTTCCTGCTGCTGCTGCTACTGATGCTGGTGTTCCTGCTGCTGTTGCTACTGATGCTGGTGTTCCTGCTGCTACTGCTACTGATGCTGTTGTTCCTGTTGCTACTGATGCTGTTGTTCCTGCTGCTGCTGCTACTGATGCTGGTGTTCCTGCTGCTGTTGCTACTGATGCTGGTGTTCCTGCTGCTGCTGCTACTGATGCTGGTGTTCCTGCTGCTGCTGCTACTGATGCTGGTGTTCCTGCTGCTGTTGCTACTGATGCTGGTGTTCCTGCTGCTGCTGCTACTGATGCTGGTGTTCCTGCTGCTGTTGCTACTGATGCTGGTGTTCCTGCTGCTGTTGCTACTGATGCTGGTGTTCCTGCTGCTGCTGCTACTGATGCTGGTGTTCCTGTTGCAACTGATGCTGGTGTTCCTGATGCTGCTGCTACTGATGCTGTTGTTCCTGCTGCTGTTGCTACTGATGCTGGTGTTCCTGCTGCTGCTGCTACTGATACTGGTGTTCCTGTTGCTGCTGCTACTGATGCTGGTGTTCCTGCTGCTGTTGCTACTGATGCTGGTGTTCCTGCTGCTGTTGCTACTGATGCTGGTGTTCCTGCTGCTGCTGCTACTGATGCTGGTGTTCCTGTTGCTACTGATGCTGGTGTTCCTGCTGCTGCTGCTACTGATGCTGGTGTTCCTGCTGCTGTTGCTACTGATGCTGGTGTTCCTGCTGCTGTTGCTACTGATACTGGTGTTCCTGCTGCTGCTGTTACTGATGCTGGTGTTCCTGCTGCTGCTGCTACTGATGCTGGTGTTCCTGTTGCTGCTGCTACTGATGCTGGTGTTCCTGCTGCTGTTGCTACTGATGCTGGTGTTCCTGCTGCTGCTGCTACTGATGCTGGTGTTCCTGTTGCTACTGATGCTGGTGTTCCTGCTGCTGCTGCTACTGATGCTGGTGTTCCTGTTGCTACTGATGCTGGTGTTCCTGTTGCTACTGATGCTGGTGTTCCTGCTGCTGCTGCTACTGATGCTCGTGTTCCTGTTGCTGCTGCTACTGATGCTGGTGTTCCTGTTGCTGCTACTGATGCTGGTGTTCCTGCTGCTGTTGCTACTGATGCTGGTGTTCCTGCTGCTGCTGCTACTGATGCTGGTGTTCCTGCTGCTGCTGCTACTGATGCTGGTGTTCCTGCTGCTGCTGCTACTGATGCTGGTGTTCCTGTTGCTACTGATGCTGGTGTTCCTGTTGCTACTGATGCTGGTGTTCCTGCTGCTGCTGCTACTGATGCTGGTGTTCCTGTTGCTACTGATGCTGGTGTTCCTGTTGCTACTGATGCTGGTGTTCCTGCTGCTGCTGCTACTGATGCTGGTGTTCCTGTTGCTACTGATGCTGGTGTTCCTGTTGCTACTGATGCTGGTGTTCCTGTTGCTACTGATGCTGGTGTTCCTGCTGCTGTTGCTACTGATGCTGGTGTTCCTGCTGCTGCTACTGATGCTGGTGTTCCTGCTGCTGCTGCTACTGATGCTGGTGTTCCTGCTGCTGCTGCTACTGATGCTGGTGTTCCTGCTGCTGCTGCTACTGATGCTGGTGTTCCTGCTGCTGCTGCTACTGATGCTGGTGTTCCTGCTGCTGCTGCTACTGATGCTGGTGTTCCTGCTGCTGCTGCTACTGATGCTGGTGTTCCTGCTGCTGTTGCTACTGATGCTGGTGTTCCTGCTGCTGCTGCTACTGATGCTGGTGTTCCTGCTGCTGCTGCTACTGATGCTGGTGTTCCTGCTGCTGCTGCTACTGATGCTGGTGTTCCTGCTGCTGCTACTGATGCTGGTGTTCCTGCTGCTGCTGCTACTGATGCTGGTGTTCCTGCTGCTGCTGCTACTGATGCTGGTGTTCCTGCTGCTGCTGCTACTGATGCTGATGGTGTTCCTGCTGCTGCTGCTACTGATGCTGGTGTTCCTGCTGCTGCTGCTACTGATGCTGGTGTTCCTGCTGCTGCTGCTACTGATGCTGGTGTTCCTGCTGCTGCTGCTACTGATGCTGGTGTTCCTGTTGCTGCTGCTACTGATGCTGGTGTTCCTGCTGCTGCTGCTACTGATGCTGGTGTTCCTGCTGCTGCTGCTACTGATGCTGGTGTTCCTGCTGCTGCTGCTACTGATGCTGGTGTTCCTGCTGCTGCTGCTACTGATGCTGGTGTTCCTGCTGCTGCTGCTACTGATGCTGGTGTTCCTGCTGCTGCTGCTACTGATGCTGGTGTTCTGCTGCTGCTGCTGTTGCTACTGATGCTGGTGTTCCTGCTGCTGCTGCTACTGATGCTGGTGTTCCTGTTCCTTGCTGCTGCTACTGATGCTGGTGTTCCTGCTGCTGCTGTTGCTACTGATGCTGCTGTTCCTGCTGCTGTTGCTACTGATGCTGGTGTTCCTGCTGCTGCTGCTACTGATGCTGGTGTTCCTGCTGCTGCTGTTGCTACTGATGCTGCTGTTCCTGCTGCTGCTGCTACTGATGCTGGTGTTCCTGCTGCTGCTGTTGCTACTGATGCTGCTGTTCCTGCTGCTGCTGCTACTGATGCTGGTGTTCCTGCTGCTGCTGCTACTGATGCTGGTGTTCCTGCTGCTGCTGCTGTTGCTGCTGCTACTGATGCTGGTGTTCCTGCTGCTGCTGCTACTGATGCTGGTGTTCCTGCTGCTGCTGTTGCTACTGATGCTGCTGTTCCTGCTGCTGCTGCTGCTACTGATGCTGGTGTTCCTGCTGCTGCTGCTGCTGATGCTGGTGTCCCTGCTGCTGCTGCTACTGATGCTGGTGTTCCTGCTGCTGCTGCTACTGATCCTGGTGTTCCTGCTGCTGCTGCTACTGATGCTGGTGTTCCTGCTGCTGCTGCTACTGATGCTGGTGTTCCTGATGCTGCTGCTACTGATGCTGGTGTTCCTGCTGCTGCTGCTCCTGATGCTGCTGATCCTGGTGCTGCTGCTGCTGCTGCTGCTGCTGCTGCTACTGATGCTGGTGTTCCTGCTGCTGCTGCTACTGATGCTGGTGTTCCTGCTGCTGCTGCTACTGATGCTGGTGTTCCTGCTGCTGTTGCTACTGATGCTGGTGTTCCTGCTGCTGCTGTTGCTACTGATGCTGGTGTTCCTGCTGCTGCTGTTGCTACTGATGCTGGTGTTCCTGCTGCTGCTGCTGCTACTGATGCTGGTGTTCCTGCTGCTGCTGCTACTGATGCTGGTGTTCCTGCTGCTGCTGCTGCTACTGATGCTGGTGTTCCTGCTGCTGCTGTTGCTACTGATGCTGGTGTTCCTGCTGCTGCTGCTACTGATGCTGGTGTTCCTGCTGCTGCTGTTGCTACTGATGCTGGTGTTCCTGCTGCTGCTGTTGCTACTGATGCTGGTGTTCCTGCTGCTGCTGCTACTGATGCTGGTGTGCTGCTGCTACTGATGCTGGTGTTCCTGCTGCTGCTGTTGCTACTGATGCTGCTGTTCCTGCTGCTGCTGCTACTGATGCTGGTGTTCCTGTTGCTGCTGCTACTGATGCTGGTGTTCCTGATGCTGCTGCTACTGATGCTGGTGTTCCTGCTGCTGCTGCTGCTACTGATGCTGGTGTTCCTGTTGCTGCTGCTACTGATGCTGGTGTTCCTGCTGCTGCTGCTACTGATGCTGGTGTTCCTGTTGCTGCTGCTACTGATGCTGGTGTTCCTGCTGCTGCTGCTACTGATGCTGGTGTTCCTGCTGCTGCTGCTACTGATGCTGGTGTTCCTGCTGCTGCTGCTACTGATGCTGGTGCTACTGCTGCTGCTACTGATGCTGCTGTTCCTGCTGCTGCTGCTACTGATGCTGGTGTTCCTGCTGCTGCTGCTGTTGCTGCTGCTACTGATGCTGGTGTTCCTGCTGCTGCTGCTGCTGCTACTGATGCTGGTGTTCCTGCTGCTGCTGCTGTTGCTACTGATGCTGGTGTTCCTGTTGCTGCTGCTACTGATGCTGGTGTTCCTGCTGCTGCTGCTACTGATGCTGGTGTTCCTGCTGCTGTTGCTACTGATGCTGGTGTTCCTGCTGCTGTTGCTACTGATGCTGGTGTTCCTGCTGCTGCTGCTGTTGCTACTGATGCTGGTGTTCCTGCTGCTGCTGCTGCTACTGATGCTGGTGTTCCTGCTGCTGCTGTTGCTACTGATGCTGGTGTTCCTGCTGCTGCTGCTGTTGCTACTGATGCTGGTGTTCCTGCTGCTGCTGCTGTTGCTACTGATGCTGGTGTTCCTGCTGCTGCTGCTACTGATGCTGGTGTTCCTGCTGCTGCTGCTGTTGCTACTGATGCTGGTGTTCCTGCTGCTGCTGCTGTTGCTACTGATGCTGGTGTTCCTGTTGCTGCTGCTACTGATGCTGGTGTTCCTGCTGCTGCTGCTACTGATGCTGGTGTTCCTGCTGCTGCTGCTACTGATGCTGGTGTTCCTGTTGCTGCTGCTACTGATGCTGGTGTTCCTGCTGCTGCTGCTGCTGCTACTGATGCTGGTGTTCCTGTTGCTGCTGCTACTGATGCTGGTGTTCCTGCTGCTGCTGCTACTGATGCTGGTGTTCCTGCTGCTGCTGCTGCTACTGATGCTGGTGTTCCTGCTGCTGCTGCTGTTGCTACTGATGCTGGTGTTCCTGCTGCTGCTGTTGCTACTGATGCTGGTGTTCCTGCTGCTGCTGCTACTGATGCTGGTGTTCCTGTTGCTGCTGCTACTGATGCTGGTGTTCCTGCTGCTGTTGCTACTGATGCTGGTGTTCCTGCTGCTGCTGCTACTGATGCTAGTGTTCCTGCTGCTGCTGCTACTGATGCTGGTGTTCCTGCTGCTGCTGCTACTGATGCTGGTGTTCCTGTTGCTGTTGCTACTGATGCTGGTGTTCCTGCTGCTGCTGCTGTTGCTACTGATGCTGGTGTTCCTGCTGCTGCTGCTACTGATGCTGGTGTTCCTGCTGCTGCTGCTGTTGCTACTGATGCTGGTGTTCCTGCTGCTGCTGCTACTGATGCTGGTGTTCCTGTTGCTGCTGCTACTGATGCTGGTGTTCCTGCTGCTGCTGCTGTTGCTACTGATGCTGGTGTTCCTGCTGCTGCTGCTGTTGCTACTGATGCTGGTGTTCCTGCTGCTGCTGCTGTTGCTACTGATGCTGGTGTTCCTGCTGCTGCTGCTACTGATGCTGGTGTTCCTGCTGCTGCTGCTGTTGCTACTGATGCTGGTGTTCCTGCTGCTGCTGCTACTGATGCTGGTGTTCCTGCTGCTGCTGTTGCTACTGATGCTGGTGTTCCTGCTGCTGCTGCTACTGATGCTGGTGTTCCTGCTGCTGCTGCTGTTGCTACTGATGCTGGTGTTCCTGCTGCTGCTGTTGCTACTGATGCTGGTGTTCCTGCTGCTGCTGCTACTGATGCTGGTGTTCCTGTTGCTGCTGCTACTGATGCTGGTGTTCCTGCTGCTGCTGTTGCTACTGATGCTGGTGTTCCTGCTGCTGCTGTTGCTACTGATGCTGGTGTTCCTGTTGCTGTTGCTACTGATGCTGGTGTTCCTGCTGCTGCTGCTGTTGCTACTGATGCTGGTGTTCCTGCTGCTGCTGCTGTTGCTACTGATGCTGGTGTTCCTGCTGCTGCTGTTGCTACTGATGCTGGTGTTCCTGCTGCTGCTGCTGCTGTTGCTACTGATGCTGGTGTTCCTGCTGCTGTTGCTACTGATGCTGGTGTTCCTGTTGCTGCTGCTGTTGCTACTGATGCTGGTGTTCCTGCTGCTGCTGCTACTGATGCTGGTGTCCCTGCTGCTGCTGCTACTGATGCTGGTGTTCCTGCTGCTGCTGCTGTTGCTACTGATGCTGGTGTTCCTGCTGCTGCTGCTGTTGCTACTGATGCTGGTGTTCCTGCTGCTGCTGTTGCTACTGATGCTGGTGTTCCTGTTGCTGTTGCTACTGATGCTGGTGTTCCTGCTGCTGCTGCTGTTGCTACTGATGCTGGTGTTCCTGCTGCTGTTGCTACTGTTGCTGCTGTTGCTGCTGTTGCTGCTGCTATGTAGTTCTTCACTCAGTGTTGAGTGCGATGGATATGACTCACCACTGTCGAGCGCGTGCGCACACACACACACACACACACACACACACACACACACACACACACACACACACACACACACACACACACACACACACACACACACACCTGATCAAGCACTGGAGAAAGTACGAAGGTTTGCCGTAAGATTAGTCCCGGAGCTGAGGGGTATGTCCTACGAAGAGTGGTTAAGGGAAATCAGACTGACGACGCTGGAGGACAGGAGGGATATGATAACGACATGTAAAATACTGAGAAGAATTGATAGTTTGGATAGGGACAGAATGTTTTAGAGATGTGACACAGTAACAAGGAATCACAGCAACTTGAAGTTGAAAACTCAGATGAGACACAGGGATGTTAGGAAGTATTTCTTCAGTCATAGAGTTGTCAGGAAGTGGAACAGTCTGGAGAGTGATGTAGTGAAGGCAGGATCCATACATAGCTTTAAGACGAGGTATGATAAAGCTCATGGAGCAGGGAGAGAGTGGACCTAGAAGCGACCAGTGTATACCCCACACTATATACACACTATATACACCACACTATATACACCACACTATATACACCACACTATATACACCACACTATATACACCACACTATACACACCACACTATACACACCACACTATACACACCACACTATACACACCACACTATACACACCACTCTATATACCCCACACTATATACACACTATATACACCACACTATATACACCACACTATACACACCACTCTATATACCCCACACTATATACACACTATATACACCACACTATACACACCACACTATATACACCACACTATATACACCACACTATACACACCACACTATACACACCACTCTATATACACCACACTATATACACCACACTATACACACCACACTATACACACCACACTATATACACCACACTATATACACCACACTATACACACCACACTATACACACCACACTATATACACCACACTATATACACCACTATACACACCACACTATACACACCACTCTATATACACCACACTATATACACCACACTATATACACCACACTATACACACCACACTATACACACCACTCTATATACACCACACTATACACACCACTCTATACACACCACTCTATATACACCACACTATACACACCACACTATATACACCACACTATATACACCACACTATACACACCACACTATACACACCACACTATATACACCACACTATATACACCACACTATACACACCACTATACACACCACACTATATACACCACACTATATACACCACACTATATACACCACACTACACACACCACACTATACACACCGCACTATATACACCACACTATACATACCACACTATACACACACTATATACACCACACTATACACACCACACTATATGCACCACACTATACACACCACACTATATACACCACACTATACACAGCACACTATATACACCACACTATACACACCACACTATATACACCACACTATACACACCACACTATATACACCACACTATACACACCACTATACACACCACTATACACACCACAATATATACACCACACTATATACACCACACTATACACACCACACTATACACACCACACTATACACACCACACTATACACACCACACTATATACACCACATATACACCACACTATATACACCACACTATACACACCACAATATATATACCACACTATACACACCACACTATATACACCACACTACACAACACTATATACACCACACTATACACACCACACTATACACACCACACTATATACACCACACTACACACCACACTATACACACCACACTATATACACCACACTACACCACACTATATACACCACACTATACACACCACACTATATGCACCACACTATATATACCACACTATACACACCACACTATATACACCACACTATACACACCACACTTTATACACCACAATATACACACCACACTGTATACACCACAATATATACACCACTATATACACCACGCTATATACACCACACTATACACACCACACTATATACACCACACTATACACACCACACTATACACACCACACTATACACACCACACTATACACACCACACTATATACACCACACTATATACACCACACTATACACACCACACTATACACACCACACTATATACACCACACTATACACACCACACTATATACACCACACTATATACACCACACTATACACACCACACTATACAAACCACACTATATACACCACACTATATACACCACACTATACAAACCACTTCACTATACACACTTCACTACACACACTTCACTATACACACTTCACTATACACACTTCACTATACATACTTCACTACGCTCACTTCACTATACACACTTCACTATACACACTTCACTATACACACTTCACTACACACTTCACTACACTTCACTATACACACTTCACTATACACACTTCACTATACACACTTCACTACACACACTTCACTATACACACTTCACTACACACACTTCACTATACACACTTCACTATACACACTTCACTATACACACTTCACTACACTGCACTATACATACTTCAATATACACATTCACTATACTCACTTCACTATTCACACTTCACTACACACACTTCACTATACACACTTCACTATACACACTTGACTACACACTTCACTACACTTCACTATACACACTTGACTACACACTTCACTACACTTCACTGCACTTCACTACACACACTTCACTACACTTCACTACACACACTTCACTATACACACTTGACTACACACACTTCACTACACTTCACTACACACACTTCACTACACACACTTCACTACACTTCACTACACACACTTCACTACACACACTTGACTACACACACTTCACTACGCACTTCACTACACTTCACTACACACACTTCACTACACTTCACTACACACACTTCACTACACACACTTTACTATACACACTTCACTACACTTCACTATACACACTTCACTACACACACTTCACTTCACACACTTCACTACACTACACTATACACACTTCTCTATACACACTTCACTATACACACTTCACTATACACACTTCACTACACACACTTTACACACACTTCACTACACTACACTATACACACTTCACTATACACACTTCACTACACACACTTCACTACACACTTCACTACACATTCACTACACACACTTCACTATACACACTTCATTACACATTCACTACACACACTTCGCTACACTTCACTACACACACTTCACTACACATTCACTACACACACTTCACTACACTTCACTACACACACTTCACTACACACACTTCACTACACCACTATACACACTTCACTACACCACTATACACACTTCACTACACACACTTCACTACACACACTTCACTACACCACTATACACACTTCACTACACACACTTCACTATACACACTTCACTACACACACTTCACTACACACACTTCACTATACACACTTCACTATACATTCACTACACACACTTCACTACACACACTTCACTACACACACTTCACTACACATACTTCACTACACATACTTCACTACACTACACACACTTCACTATACACACTTCACTACACACACTTCACTACACTTCACTATACACACTTCACTACACATTCACTACACACACTTCACTATACATTCACTACACACACTTCACTACACACACTTCACTACACTACACACACTTCACTACACTTCACTACACACACTTCACTACACACACTTCACTATACATTCACTACACTTCACTACACACACTTCACTACACTACACACACTTCACTACACACACTTCACTATACATTCACTACACACACTTCACTACACACTTCACTACACTACACACACTTCACTACACACACTTCACTACACACACTTCACTACACACTACACTACACACACTTCACTACACACTCTTCACTACACACTACACACACTTCACTACACACACTTCACTACACACACTTCACTACACACTCTTCACTACACACTACACTACACACTACACTACACACACTTCACTACACACACTTCACTACACACTCTTCACTACACATTCCACTACACTACACACACTTCACTACACACACTTCACTACACACTCTTCACTACACACTACACTACACACACTACACTACACTACACACACTTCACTACACACACTTCACTACACACACACTACACTACACACTACACTACACACACTACACTACACACACTTCACTACACACACTTCACTACACACTCTTCACTACACACTACACTACACACACTACACTACACACACTTCACTACACACACTTCACTACACACTCTTCACTACACACTACACTACACACACTACACTACACACACTTCACTACACACACTTCACTACACACTACACTACACACACTTCACTACACACTCTTCACTACACACTACACTACACACACTACACTACACACACTACACTACACACACTTCACTACACACTCTTCACTACACACTACACTACACTACACACACTACACTACACACACTTCACTACACACACTTCGCTACACACTCTTCATTACACACTACACTACACACACTTCACTACACACACTTCACTACACACTACACTACACACACTTCACTACACACACTTCACTACACACTCTTCACTACACACTACACTACACACACTACACTACACACACTTCACTACACACTCTTCACTACACACTACACTACACACACTACACTACACACACTACACTACACACACTACACTACACACACTACACTACACACACTACACTACACACACTACACTACACACACTTCACTACACACTCTTCACTACTCACTACACTACACACACTACACTACACACACTTCACTACACACTCTTCTCTACACACTACACTACACACACTACACTACACACACTACACTACACACACTTCACTACACACTACACTACACACACTTCACTACACTACACACACTACACTACACACACTTCACTACACTACACACACTTCACTACACACACTTCACTACACTACACACACTTCACTACACACACTACACTACACACACTACACTACACACACTACACTACACACACTACACTACACACACTACACTACACACACTACACTACACACACTACACTACACACTCTACACTACACACACTACACTACACACACTTCACTACACACACTACACACACTTCACTACACTACACACACTTCACTACACACACTACACTACACACACTACACTACACACACTTCACTACACACACTACACTACACACACTACACTACACACACTACACTACACACACTACACTACACACACTTCACTACACACACTACACACACTACACTACACACACTACACTACACACACTACACTACACACACTACACTACACACACTACACTACACACACTACACTACACACACTACACTACACACACTACACACACTACACTACACACACTACACTACACACACTACACACACTACACTACACACACTACACTACACACACTACACTACACACACTACACTACACACACTTCACTACACACACTTCACTACACACACTACACACACTTCACTACACACACTACACACACTTCACTACACACACTACACACACTTCACTACACACACTACACACACTTCACTACACACACTACACTACACACACTTCACTACACACACTACACTACACACACTACACTACACACACTACACTACACACACTACACTACACACACTACACTACACACACTACACTACACACACTACACTACACACACTTCACTTCACTACACACACTACACTACACACACTTCACTACACACACTACACACACTTCACTACACACACTACACACACTTCACTACACACACTACACACACTACACTACACACACTACACTACACACACTACACTACACACACTACACTACACACACTACACTACACACACTACACTACACACACTACACTACACACACTACACTACACACACTACACTACACACACTACACTACACTACACTACACACACTACACACACTACACTACACACACTACACTACACACACTACACTACACACACTACACTACACACACACACTACACACATACACTACACACACACACTACAATACACACACTACACTACACACACACACTACACACACACACTACACTACACACACTACACTACACACACTACACTACACACACTACACTACACACACTACACTACACACACTACACTACACACACTACACTACACACACTACACTACACACACTACACTACACACACTACACACACTACACTACACACACTACACTACACACACTTCACTACACACACTACACTACACACACTTCACTACACACACTACACTACACACACTACACTACACACACTACACTACACACACTACACTACACACACTACACTACACACCACTACACACACTTCACTACACTGACTACACACACTACACGCTACACTACACTGACTACACACACTACACACACTACACACACTACACTACACACACTACACTACACACTTCACTACACACACTACACACACTACACTACACACACTACACTACACACACTACACTACACACACTTCACTTCACTACACACACTACACTACACACACTACACTACACACACTTCACTACACACACTACACTTCACTACACACACTACACTACACACGCTACACTACACTGACTACACACACTACACACGCTACACTACACTGACTACACACACTACACACGCTACACTACACTGACTACACACACTACACACGCTACACTACACTGACTACACACACTACACACGCTACACTACACTGACTACACACACTACACTACACACACTACACTACACACACTACACTACACACACTACACTACACACACTACTCTACACTCACTACACTACACACACTACACACACTACACTACACACACTACACTACACACACTACACTACACACACTACACTACACACACTTCACTACACTACACTACACTGACTACACACACTACACGCGCTACACTACACTGACTACACACACTACACGCGCTACACTACACACTACACACACTACACTACATACTACACACACTACACTACACACACTACACTACACACTACACACACTACACTACACACACTACGCACTACACACTACACACACTACACTACACACACGCTACACTACACACTACACACACTACACTACACACTACACACACTACACTACACACACTACACACACTACACTACACACACTACACACACTACACTACACACTACACACACTACACATTCTACACTACACACACTACACACTACACACACTACACTACACACTACACACACTACACATTCTACACTACACACACTACACACTACACACACTACACACACTACACTACACACTACACACACTACACACGCACTACACACACTACACACATAAACACACACTACACTACACACACTACACACACTAAGCACACTACACACACACACTACACACACTACACTACACTGACTACACACGCTACACTACACTGACTACACACACTACACACACTACACTACACTGACTACACACACTACACACGCTACACTACACTGACTACACACACTACACTACACACACTACACTACACTGACTACACACACTACACTACACACACTACACTACACACACTACACTACATAATACACACACTACACTACACACTACACACACTACACTACACACTACACACACTACACTACTACACTACACTACACACACACTACACACACTTCTACACTACACACTACACTACACACACTACACTACACACTACACTACACACACTACACTACACACACTCACTACACACTACACTACACACACACACACTACACTACACACTACACATTCTACACTACACACTACACTACACACACTACACACACTACACTACACACATTACACACACTACACTACACACACTACACTACACACATTACACACACTACACTACACACATTACACACACTACACTACACACATTACACACACTACACTACACACATTACACACACTACACTACACACTACACACACTACACATACTACACTACACACACACAGCACACACTACACACATTACACACACTACACTACACACACTACACACACACACACTACACACACTCACTACACACTACACTACACACTACACACACTACACGCTACACTACACTACACACACTACACTACACTGACTACACACACTACACGCTACACTACACTGACTACACACACTACACGCTACACTACACTGACTACACACACTACACACACTACACTACACTGACTACACACACTACACGCTACACTACACTACACACGCTACACTACACACTACACACACTACACTACACACGCTACACTACACACTACACTACACACGCTACACTACACACTACACACACTACACTACACACTACACATTCTACACTACACACATTACACACACTACACTACACACACTACACTACACACACTACACACTACACACTACACACACTACACTACACACACTACACTACACACACTACACACTACACACACTACACACACTACACTACACACACACTACACTACACACACACTTCACTACACACACTACACTACACACACTACACTACACACACTACACTACACACACTAAACTACACACACTACAATACACACACTACACTACACACACTACACTACACACACACACTACACTACACTACACACACTACACTACACTACACTACACTACACACTACACACTACACTACTCACTCTACACTACACACACTACACTACACACACTACACTACACACACACTACACACACTACACTACACACTACACACACTACACTACACACTACACACACTACACTACATACTACACACACTACACTACACACTACACATTCTACACTACACACACTACACTACACACACTACACTACACACGCTACACTACACACTACACACACTACACTACACACGCTACACTACACACTACACTACACACGCTACACTACACACACTACACTACACACACTACACACACACACACTACACACACACTACACACACACACACTACACATGCACTACACACACTACACTACACACACTACACTACACACACTACACTACACACACTACACTACACACACTACACACGCTACACTACACACACTACACTACACTACACACACTACACTACACACACTACACTACACACACTTCACTACACTTCACTACACATTCACTACACACACTTCACTACACTTCACTACACTTCACTACACACACTTCACTACACTACACACTACACACACACACTACACACACACACTACACACACACTACACACGCTACACTACACTGACTACACACACTACACGCGCTACACTACACTGACTACACACACTACACACACTACACTACACTGACTACACACGCTACACTACACTGACTACACACACTACACGCGCTACACTACACTGACTACACACACTACACACGCTACACTACACTGACTACACACACTACACTGACTACACACACTACACACGGTACACTACACACGCTACACTACACACGCTACACTACACTACACACTACACACACTACACTACACACTACGCACACACACTACAATACACACACTACACTACACACTCTACACACATACACTACACTACACACACTACAATACACACACTACACTACACACACACACTACACACATACACTACACACACACACTACAATACACACACTACACTACACTACACACTACACACACTACACTACACACTACACATTCTACACTACACACTACACACACTACACTACACACACGCTACACTACACACTACACACACTACACTACACACTACACACACTACACTACACACACTACACTACACACACTACACACTACACACACTACACACTACACACTACACACACTACACTACACACACTACACTACACACACTACACACTACACACACTACACACTACACACTACACACACTACACTACACACACTACACTACACACTACACACACTACACTACACACTACACACACTACACTACACACACTACACTACACACACTACACTACACACTACACACACTACACACTACACACACTACACTACACACTACACACTACACACACTACACTACACACACTACACACACTACACTACACACGCTACACTACACACTACACACACTACACTACACACTACACACACTACACACACTACACACACTACACACACTACACACACACACACTACACACACTAACACTACACACTACACACAACACTACACACTACACACAACACTGACACTACACACTACACACAACACTGACACTACACACTACACACAACACTGACACTACACACTACACACAACACTGACACTACACACTACACACAACACTGACACTACACACTACACACAACACTGACACTACACACTACACACTACACTACACTGACTACACACACTACACACAACACACGCTACACTACACACTACACACACTACACTACACACTACACACGCTACACTACACTACACACTACACACACTACACACTACACACACTACACACTACACACACTACACACACTACACTACACACTACACACACTACACACTACACACACTACACACTACACACTACACACACTACACTACACACTACACACCCTACACACTACACACACTACACTACACACTACACACACTACACACTACACACACTACACTACACATTACACACACTACACACTACACACACTACACTACACACTACACACGCTACACTACACTACACACTACACACACTACACTACACACTACACACACTACACTACACACACACTACACTACACACTACACACACTACACTACACACTACACACACTACACTACACACTACACACACTACACTACACACTACACACACTACACTACACACTACACACACTACACTACACACTACACACACTACACACACTACACTACACACTACACACACTACACTACACACTACACACACTACACTACACACTACACACACTACACTACACACTACACACACTACACTACACACTACACACACTACACTACACTACACACTACACACACTACACTACACACTACACACACTACACACTACACACACTACACTACACACTACACACACTACACTACACACTACACATTCTACACTACACACTACACACACTACACTACACACTACACACACTACACTACACACACTACACACTACACACTACACACACTACACAAAACACACTACACACAACACACTATACACACTACACTACACACACTACACACTACACACACTACACACTACACACTACACACACTACACTACACACACTACACTACACACACTACACACTACACACACTACACACTACACACTACACACACTACACTACACACTACACACACTACACACACTACACTACACACTACACACACTACACTACACACTACACACACTACACTACACACTACACACACACACATATACACACACACACACACACACACACACACACACACACACTACACACTACACACTACACACACTACACTACACACACTACACTACACACATTACACACACTACACTACACACTACACACACAAACACATACTACACTACACACATTACACACACTACACTACACACATTACACACACTACACTACACACATTACACACACTACACTACACACACCACACACTACACACATTACACACATACTACACTACACACATTACACACACTACACTACACACTACACACACACACACTACACACACACTACACACACTACACACACACACTACACACACTACACTACACACGCTACACTACACACTACACACACTACACTACACACTACACATTCTACACTACACACACTACACACACTACACTACACACACTACACTACACACACTACACACACTACACTACACACACTACACTACACACACTACACTACACACACTACACTACACACTACACACACTACACTACACACTACACACACTACACTACACACGCTACACTACACACACTACACTACACACTACACATTCTACACTACACACACTACACACTACACACTACACACACTACACTACACACACTACACACTACACACACTACACACTACACACTACACACACTACACTACACACACTACACTACACACACTACACACTACACACACTACACACTACACACTACACACACTACACTACACACTACACACACTACACTACACACTACACACACTACACTACACACACTACACTACACACACACACACACACACTACACTACACACGCTACACACTACACACACTACACACTACACACTACACACACTACACTACACACACTACACTACACACACTACACACTACACACACTACACACTACACACTACACACAGTACACTACACACACTACACTACACACTACACTACACACGCTACACTACACACTACACACACTACACTACACACTACACATTCTACACTACACACACTACACACACTACACTACACACACTACACTACACACACTACACACAACACTGACACTACACACTACACACAACACTGACACTACACACTACACACTACACTGACACTACACACTACACACAACACTGACACTACACACTACACACAACACTGACACTACACACTACACACTACACTGACACTACACACTACACACACTACACACTACACACACTACACTACACACACTACACTACACACTACACACATTACACACACTACACTACACACATTACACACACTACACTACACATATTACACACACTACACTACACACACTACACACACTACACTACACACACTACACACACTACACTACACACACTACACACTACACACTACACACACTACACTACACACACTACACACTACACACACTACACACTACACACTACACACACTACACTACACACACTACACTACACACACTACACACTACACACACTACACACTACACACGCTACACTACACACTACACACACTACACTACACACGCTACACTACACACTACACTACACACGCTACACTACACACACTACACTACACACTACACATTCTACACTACACACACTACACACTACACACTACACACACTACACTACACACACTGCACACTACACACACTACACTACACACACTACACACTACACACACTACACTACACACACTACAATACACACACTACACTACACACACACACTACACACACACACTACACTACACACACACACTACAATACACACACTACACACACACTACACACATACACTACACACACTACACTACTACACACTACACTACACACTACACACACTACACTACACACACACACTACACACACTACACTACACACTCTACACACATACACTACACTACACACACTACAATACACACACTACACTACACACTCTACACACATACACTACACTACACACACTACACACACAAACACAACACTACACACACTACACTACACACACTACACTACACACACTACACACACTACACACTACACACTCTACACACATACACTACACTACACACACTACAATACACACACTACACTACACACACACACTACACACATACACTACACACACACACTACAATACACACACTACACTACACACACACACTACACACACACACTACAATACACACACTACACTACACACTCTACACACATACACTACACTACACACACTACAATACACACACTACACTACACACACACACTACACACATACACTACACACTACACTACACACACTACACTACACACACTTCACTACACACACTACACTACACACACTACACTACACACACTACACTACACACACTACACTACACACACTACACTACACACACTACACTACACACACTACACTACACACACTACACTACACACACTACACTACACACACTACACTACACACCACTACACTACACACTTCACTACACTTCACTACACACACTTCACTACACTTCACTACACACACTACACTACACACACTACACTACACACCACTACACACACTTCACTACACTTCACTACACACTTCACTACACACACTTCACTACACTTCACTACACACACTTCACTACACTTCACTACACACACTTCACTACACTTCACTACACACACTTCACTACACTACACTTCACTACACTTCACTACACACAGTGAAGCAACTAGTGTAAGGGCAGTAATTGCTGTAGTGAAATAAGGACATGAATATTTACACACATAATTTACATATGTAGATGACAGCAAACTGCTGCTCCATCACACTCATACTTCCCCTGCCCTTACCCCTGCCCTTACCCCTGCCCTTACCCCTGCCCTTACCCCTGCCCTTACCCCTGCCCTTACCCCTGCCCTTACCCCTGCCCTTACCCCTCACCCTCTCCTTCCCTCACACCCCGTTTCTTGTTAGTGCAAGGGGTGGTGGTGGTGGTGGCTGGTAGTATTGATGATCGTGGTAGTGCTTGTTGTTGAGGTAGTGGTGGTGGTGGTGGCTGATAGTATTGATGATCGTGGTGGTGCTTGTTGTTGAGGTAGTGGTGGTGGTGGTGGCTGATAGTATTGATGATCGTGGTAGTGCTTGTTGTTGAGGTAGTGGTGGT